>NW_005842311.1:704046-709847 GCF_000455745.1 Alligator sinensis
GGAATGCCATGGGAAGAAACAGAGAACTGCAATTTGTTCTCATAGCAGCAGCCAAGCACTAGACTCTGGATGACCAGAGCAGGTGGTGCTTGCACTGGTAGGGGAGATGGGTCTGTAGACATGTTCCAGCCCACAGGCCTGGCCCCACACCATTCATTTAGCCCATGAAGCCCAATGAGTTTGGTACTCCTAATGCAAGAGAAAAGACAAGCCATGCGTTCCATAATATTTCAAGACACTGGAATCCTAGTATAAGCATAGCCAAAGTCTAATGTTTTTAGTTCTGTTTGTGCAGGCATGTTTGGTTTTATCTTTTACTTTAGGCTTTTCTTTCATTCTTTATAGCTGACAATGAAAGTTACTAATATTGTTTTGATTTTGAAAACCTAAAGTGGCCTTTGCACTACTAGCTAGAAGCATTTACAGTGCCGTGTGTCTGAGAATGAAGTACTTGAATACTCCTTGGATTAGGTAGCTGCTTTTGTACAAGGTAGTAGTTTTAGAGAAAGCTGTAGTCTGTTTCCCAAGGCACTGAATTAGTAAGGCTAACAGGAGGCAAATCAGTGATCTGAAAATATTTTAAACCCATCTCTGTTTCTATTACAAATGTTCTAATTGAGTCGCTCTGTCTTCTCCAGCATCTCCAGGAGACTGACACCTTGTTTGTGTTTCATTACGTGTACATAAATCGAGATTCTCCAGATGCTTTATTTCTTTTACAAATACTCGAATTAATCATTTGCATGCTTCCATGTACCTTTTTTTGTTACATCCCCATCCACTAATGGCACCATAGTTGCCCTGCAAATTCACTTGCGGTACTTCTTTTACTTACTTGCCTAGTCTTAAGCAATGCCTGTGGCATGAAGCCTTGATTATCTTATTTCCATTTGCAGTGAATTTGCACAGTGATCTTACCATTTAGATCAGCTGAGACATGCCCTTCAAGTTCAACATTTCTCGTTCGAAACAAATTACATTGACTTAAAATTCATGTACAGGACTTAAATGTAAGAAATGTCTTTAACAAAACATATTGACTTAAAAAAAATAATTTCTCTAAATTTAAAAAGGAACTGGGCAAGTCCCTGAAGTCAGTTATCTTAATTATTAATCATGATCAGGCAACTAAGTCTCGTAAGTGAAGTGTCATCTTTCTTTACCTATGTTTTTTTCCACATAAGTATAGTGTGGTACTAATATTTGTCCCTTATAAACGTGAACTCTTATTTTCATTTCTTTTATGGTACAAATTATAAACAGTACTGGATTCTTTAGATTAACTCTAAGAAGAATTTTGCTTAAGTAGAGACTACATTTTTGGTTTCAGGCTCATAGCAAAGTTGCTGATTGTGCAAATGAAAAATAAGATAGTAGTTCCCTTGCAGACACATTCAATTTAACTACTGCTCCAGAGATTCAAAATGAAAGATATGAGCAAATATTTATTGTCTAACATTTAAAATATTTCTGCTCATTTAGTTGCTTAAGGAAAAAACAACTAATCGTTTTCATAAATGTGTTAAAAGTGGGATGTTAAATACCTATTTAAGTATAAAAGAAAGTCCTGTCAGGAAGGAGCATGGAACCAGTAATCCATATGGGTTACTATATGTATTAGTGGCTATAAGTAAAGAAATAGTGACAGTCAAATGAGCCAAAGACCTGTAATGAGCTGTGCTCACATTCTTTCAGTACAGCAAAGTATATTGTCCCCTTAAAGCATACATTACTCCTATCTTTGCTAATTGAAGCTATGGGAATACATCAAAGTTAGAATTTGTAATCTAATAGGGAGGCTCTACCTCTAAAAGGAAATTGTTAACTTCCTTAGATAAAAAGTTAATAATTTGCTCTTAAAATGACAGTCTCTTGAGGTAAACTCATTTATAATGAATGTTCATAAATTCACTTGGGCTATAAAAATATTACCTTGGAAAAAATAGTGAGCAACTGAAGCAGATGGCTGAAATTCATTCCTGAAACTAGGCAGTTATTTACTATAGTCACAATGACATATTGATCTGTTTCTGGAAGCTGCTTATGGTATTGAACATATCCAGTAGTCTTGACTCCATAGAAGAGGAATGACAGCTGCCATTTAATAAATAAGTTCTGTATTTCTCTGTCCTGGCATGACTATCTTGAAAAATCACAGTGAAATTCAAGTTACAAATAAGTCCTCATTCATTAAGAAAAAATGACAGAGCAAAATTATGACTTTGGAGCTGCTTAATAATTTTAGTCTGTAAGTGTTTTCTTCAGTTAAATACCAAGCAGTACAAAACATTCATCTTTAGAATGTAGGACTCAATGGGATCTTTCTCTCCCTTACTGTAAAATTACAGTTTTCTTGAGCTCTAAAGGTAGGATGCTAGTGTTAGTAACACACAAGTTTAGAGAGATAAATTACCACATTCTTTCAATTAAAAAACCCCAATGAAAATAGAATCTTCTAGTTATATCAAAAGTGCACGGTTTGTAACATGGATGTGCAAGGGTGGGTTATGTAGGCAATCCACCACTTTTGGGTGGGTTATGTGGGCAACAGCCTGGGGTGCTGTGGTCAGGGAGGACTGTATGCACACACGCATGCATGCACATACATGTACACATACACATCCTGCCTCTGCCTCCCAGCTGGACTGGAGTCCACATCCCTGCCTGCCTGCCTCTCTTTGCTTGCAGCAGCACTGCTGATTTGGGGATGGAAGTTGGCCAGGAGCAGGACTCAGTGATGATGAGGAAGCACCACTACCTGCTGGACAGGGTAGAGCGAGCAGGCTTTGAGCAGCACCCACTGCCCCAGCTCTGTGACTGGCTTCACAAGTCCTACTACTGCATGAGTCAGTAGCACCTTTTCCTCATGTTCCTGCTGCTCATCGTCATGAGCACCTTCCTGGCAATGCTTAACATCTTCTTTGCCTTGGGGCTGGTAAGAAATAAGCCTCCCCATTCCCCATATTCCCCTCTCCCTACTCTTCTCCGCTTGCCCACCACCAGGTAGTACCTGTAATCTACTGCACAGTAATAGTGATGCACATGTAGATGGTGATGCTTTACTGAGCATTACATTAGTGTACTGCACAGTTAAAGTGCATGTATAGATGTGCCCACTTAAACTCAAAGTAAAGGCACCAAAATACAAGGTCACCCAGGGTGCCATTGTCCCAAAGGCCAGCCCTGCTGATGTGCTTTAATGTCTAGGTTCATCTCACTTTGCAAATTATTGGGCAATGGGCCCAGTGATTGAATTTTACTCTGAATTTCAGTGAAGACATTCCATCCATTTAATCTGTCAGAGAATCTGGCTCAGTAACTTCAGTGAGAATTTTGTCTGAAATAAGAATTTGTGAAAACTGAGGATTTAAAAGTAGGGCTGTGCAAAGCTTTGGGTGCTGACTTGATTTGGAAGAGATTCGGCCCCATTTGGTGGCTGAATCTCCAAATCCAAATCAAATCAGGGAAATCATTAAAAGGTTCAGAAAAGATTCAGAGAGCTTCAGTGATTCAGGCAATCCCCACTGGCTGCAGCAAGGAGCTGGACCTGGACTCCCAGCTGGTAAGTAGGGGGAGGAGGAGTGGAGGCTGGAGGAGGGGGAAGGGGGCCATGGGGGGGACCCCTACCAGGCCCCATCCCCAGCCTGCTCCCCCAGTCCCCCTATGTCTCCCCCACCCCCTCCCCCATGGCTGCCCTGCCTGCCCCAGCTCCCAGTGCTTTAAAAAAAAAAAGCCACCACTCACCGACTGCTGCTGGGTGGGGGGGCGATCCCCACTGCCCCCCACCACCCTGGAGCTGGGGCAGGCGCACCAGCCATGGTGGGGCTGGAAGCTTGGGGACATCGGGGGGCTCGTGACAGAGCCCCCCCATGCAGCATGGGACAGTGGGGGGGCAGCAGGGATTGCACCCCTGCTGGGCAGCAGACGATGAGTGGGGGGCTTTTTTTTCAAAGTGCCAGGAGCTGGGGTGGGCAAGGAAGCCATTGCCAGGGCTAGGAGAGCGGGACGGGGATGGGGCCTGTGTGATTTATATATTCAGCTGAATTGACAGCAGCTGAATCTCCAAATTAGATTCGGCTGAATCGATTTGGGACAGTGATTCGAATCGCCCAAATCTGAAGTGAATACTAGCCACTTTGCAAAGGCCTATTTAAAAGTTGTGCTTAAAAGCTGATGATATGATGTGTCCCTGAATAAGGGCACAGGATTTGGTACCAGAATAATAAATGCAATATCTGAAGGATGGGATAATAAAGAAAGGTACATTGTAGACACTGTGCTTATAATATAGTAATGAGATGGTAATGCACATAATACAGTACTGAGAAAACACTGAAAGTAGCCCAGAGTGCTTATATTATAATCAGTGACCTTTTTGTTGCTTTATTGCATCTCAGGTAGATAAACAAGCTGTCTTCTCAGTAACACCCTAGGTGTTATTTTAATAGTCATAAATAGTTTCTCTGCATAAATAAAGAAACATGATAGGATGGCTTCAGAGCTGCTAAGTAATTTTAGTCTGGAAGTGTTTTCTTCAGTTAAATATCAAGCAATAGATAAAATTCATCTTCAGAATGTATAACTCAAGGGATCTTTTCTCACCCTTATTGTAAAATTGCAATGCTCTTGAGCCCTAAAGGTGGGATGCTAGTGAAAATATTGGATTTTAGCAAAAGGGTTATTGAACGAGGCTTCCAGTGGTCAGAATTTTCAAAGGAATCTCTATTGTATACTTGTTTTTAAATTGGAGCCTTAGGACTTCATATTCCTCCCATAAATCCTCTGAGGTCTTAAGACCTTCACTGGCAGCTGACTTTCTTTTCTTCTAGAATTATGCACAATGTCTAATGTGTCATGTTTACATTAAAAGAGCAACTAGTTTACACAGAGATTATACCTTTGCATGCTGTAGATGCCATATAAGTGCAAAAGAGAATCTATCAATACTTTAATGTATCTGGGCTTACTGTCTGGCTGAGGTAAGATCCAACCCCAGAAATCTGTAAAGAAAAAATAAATAAAATAAAATAATGTTGCATCACAACTGTAAAGACTTAATAATGGGGATGCCAGCAATAAAACTAGTGCTGTGTACAAATGTTCAGGGTGGTTAAGGGAGCTTAGATCACCTTACACTTAGATCCCTAGTTAGGTCAATCTAAGGGCAAACTGTACAGAAGTTCCAGAAAAGTTCACTCTATCTGAAAATGGCGGACCAAATCTAAGTTACCCCTGCCTCTGAGGTAGTCTAACTTAGATCAAGTTGGCCATTTTTACACCAATCTAACTGTTCTGAACTTCGTTACAGATCCCAGAATAGCCCAAGGGCTGGAAAAGCCAGCTGATGGTCCCAGCCCTAGAGCTGTGCTTTTCTTACCTCCTCCCTGGCACCTGGTGCCAGTTTGATCAGCATTCGTTGATGCTGGTAGCCAAGGAAGTGAGTCCCAGTGAGGAGAAGAGTGGATAGGATAGGATAGGAGACTAGGTTCATTGGGGGTGATTATTCATCTGGGTGTGGGGGAGTCAAGGGACTAAAAAGCCCTGATCCCAGAGGGTGGGAGAGAGCCCCCCCCCCCAAAAGCTTTTTGTGGACCCCACTAGCTCCCTTGATCCCAGCAAACTCTCCCAAAAGCCTACCAACCCCTTCCAGACCCTGCCTGCCCCTCTGACTTCTTCTCTGGATTCTGCTTGCCCACCCCCCATTCCCCAATCTACTCAACAAGCACCATCTGTACCCCAATCCCTCCCACAGACACTGTCTGCCTCCCCCAATTCCCTGATCCCCCATGTAGACCCCACTC
>NW_005842311.1:709857-761708 GCF_000455745.1 Alligator sinensis
CCCCCCCGCCATTGCCCCTCCAGAGCCTGCTTGCTCCCCCAAGGGCCTCGTCCATCCCCACTTACTTTAGAATGGGAGGCTATCTTTAAGTTGATCTAACCTTTTATAAACTCCCCAAATGCCTGTACACAGCCTAAGATAAAATATCCATGTCAGAAAGCCACCCCCCAGTCCACCTGGCAGTTCTGTGAATATTTTAGGAGGCAGGGACTCGCTCTCTTCTTCCTTAGATTAGGTGCAAAGCAGCTTCATAAAGTTCATAAGTCTTACATCAGAGCCTTGAGTCAGAGAAAATAAGTGTACAGTTAGTAAAACAAAGACTTCAGGGCCCAGAAAGAGCTAGACAAGAGGGGCCTGTAACACTTAGCAGCCAGCTGGACTGCTGATGTCTGAAACATTTGGCCTCCTGCTCCTCATTTATATGCAACAGTAGTATGCCAAAGGTTGTGGCCAGGCTTGCTCTGGCTGTGAACTCCAAACTGATATTACATGGGTACTATATCACACTATGTTTCTTCCCATCCAACTTCTCCCCCACCTCTCTGATGTGGATTCATCAGTGCACTCAGCAAGTACCTCTGGGCACATCCAGGTGAGCATGCATGTGTGGTTTGTATTGCTGCCAACCTGTTTGCGATGCCACAAACCACACACGCTGTGCAGGCAGGCATTCACTGTGCTGCTATTTTGCCTTGCAGCGCAAGTTTTTTGACACCAGGAGATCCCAAGTATCAAAAAAGCAGGGCAGCACAAATGGTGGCAATGTACACAGCCTGAAATCAGAGCCGGAGCTCTGGGGAGCCTCCAGGGCCCCAAATAAGGCTTCTGGGCCAACCCAGGTGCTGGCCTCATCCTCTCCTACCCTGCCTGGGGTAACTTTCTGTGCACCAGAACACGCATGCATAGGTGTTCCCCAGGGACAAGTAGCACCAGCACAACTATGTGCCACTGTTATTTGTCCCCAGGAAAATGCAGGCGCATGCTCATCTGGATGTGCCCTCTGTGTCTACCTCAGATTTAAAAAGAAAATATGCTGTATAATGGTCTCCCCAGCTGTGTGCAGGGAAATCGTCTTGGTTGGGCTGCAGCAGGCTTGGGAATTTGACAACAGGGCAGGATGGTGGCATTAATTGCCACTGCAGCTCCCCTGCCTCCCCCCACCAAATTTTCTGACCCCTGGGAAGCTGTGTGAGCTGGATGCCATGGCTCTGACCAGAGGTTCAGTAGCTCTGACTTAGACAAACAGAGTACCCAACAGTTCCATCAGCCCAATGGATTGCTAGTTATTCCAACTCATTGGAGAACTGAATACAAACAATTCCACTTGGCTAGGAGCTTGCTATGTATAGTAAGAACACCTGATCAATTGGCCAAAATTCTCTAGTTCTAGGACCTTTATTGCTCATTTCTTATTCTGTTGAACAAAGTGGTCCCAGATGTCATGCTGGAAGATTCTGCTAATGCATATGAGTTAGGAACCCGCAGCAAAATCTTGTATAACTTGGGGTGTTTTTCATAAAACTGCTTAAAGAGAAAGAAACGATGATGCCTGCAGCACGTCCTACATTGCAGACAAAAAGACACTGAAATAATCAACTCTACTCTTTAGCCTCTATCTTTGCAAAATTTTTAGCTTTTCCCTGAGAGGCTCTTTGACCCTTTCCATCAGACCATCACTTTAGGAGTCATAGAGGACAGCAACAACCTTTGGAAAGCTGTGATATAAAATTAATTCCCTGGGAGGCAAGGCCTGCTGAAAGAAATCCCACAAAAGAAAATATTTGAGCTAGCTCCCATTTCACGATAAAAGCCAGGGGTGGCCAACATGCAGCATGTGTGCCACAAGTGGCATGGGCAGTCTTTGTGCAGCATGTGGAAGACCGGGGAATGAACAGGCAACGCAGTGGCAGATAAGACAGGGAGAACAAAAACAAGTAGAATATCAGGCAGAGGACACAGGGCAGAGAGCAAAAAGCAGAGCAGCAGACTGGGCAGGTGCACAGGGCAGAGAGTACAATTCAGAGCAACTCATTGGACAAGGGAAGGGGATGGGAATGTAACTCAGTGAGGCATACCTTCCAAAAAGGCTGGTCCCCACTGATGTAAAAGATGGGGTACTGCCTTGGGATATTTTGTTGATAATTTATGAGCTCCCATTTAAACCTTGCATTAGACTGTAGCTATTGTTATAGTATTTAATTGAACAATTCAGACTTGGAGAACTAATGGGCTCCACAGTCTGTTCTGCTACCAACTGGATATTGTATTTTCAGAGAGCCAGAGGTCCTGGGGGTCCATTTTGAGCTCCAAAAAAGGTCAAAGGCAACACTGAAGCCACTATAATCTGTAGCAGTTCCTTCATTTTATGGAGCCCTCCCATAGTACTAAATGAGGTCTGGTCTGTTGAGAGGTCTCCTCTCACTTTCAATTTCTTACACAGCTCTTTTTCAGGATCAATGGAACCACCTCCTGTACAGATTCCCTAGCCTTCCACCACTGACTTCTTAGAGTTTTAAAAAAGTTAAGCAGTAGGTATCTTTTAAATCATCTAAGTGTGTTTCTCCTTGCCCCTCCAGAATTTCAGGGGAGCACAGCATAGACTCTCCTCCAAACTGTACTGAAAAATATTTCCAGACCCAGTCAGAATCGCCAGCCTACCTAGGCACTCTGCCATGGTCACTTAATTCATCACCTACAGAATTATTTATGAAGCTGGGTAGGTTTGGACATCATCATAGGTAAATGGGGTTAAATTAGGTCTTACTAGAGCAGAGTCTGCCAGCAAACTGAATCTATAAATGCATCCACTATATTTATCCTTTTTTACTTATGTTACAGGTGGTCGTTGGACCAGCTGGTCATTTTGTGGGACTAGCCAAAGTAGTCACATTCCAAAAGGGGGTATTTGTACAGAATGTATCCTAAAACTATCACCCTCCAGGGATTTCTTAGTCATTTATATGGCTGTTGCTGAAGAGATTTACAGGAAGCATCCTTCTCAGGTTTGTACTGTATCTGGGAGGATGTGTAACTGTTTCTCTAGAACAGTGGTTTTCAACCTCCTTAGACTCAAGACACCTCACAATCGACTTAAGGCACTCCCTGATAGACTCAAGGCACCTCTCGGGAAATGTCAGCTTTTAATTTTCACTGAAATTTTTACTACAGAAACATAGAGTAATTATTTTGTTGCAAAGAACTCAGAAAGACCACACCAGGTTAGAATGTTTTTAACACTATGGATTCCTGCTTAAAATCTCTGGGTTTATCTGCCACAAACTGGAGTTTCGTGGGGTGCTTTGCATGAATTCTTGAGTTTGTTTTACTAATTTGGCATGTGTAGTCTCTATGTAAAGGTAACATCAAGCTGTTTTTAGCTTTATTGTTCTTGTGTTTACATGCTTTGTGGTATTTGATATAAAATGCATTTCTTGTATGTTATAATAGGGCCAGAATTGCACAGTATGGTAATGCCTTTCAAGTATTAAACAATGAGTTTCTTTGGCACCTGGGATGACTGAAAAGCAGTGATGGCTAAGAATTAGTATTTGATTTGAATTTTCTACCATCTCCCTTGAATTTACATTTTAAAAGAAGTTTGACACCTGTCTAGTCAAATTACTGGGGAGAGAGACAGTATATTAGATTAATGAATGTCAATGTCTGACAGGATGCAAGTTTTCCTGGTCTTAATAAGACCAGGAAAGTCTTATAGCCTGAAAACCATGCACCTTTGTGGGCAGAAAGTTACTGGCATAGTGTGAGTCCCCTTTACAATCCAGCGGGTGATGTAAATGAACAGCCAGGGAGGCACCTGTACTTAAGCCTGTCTTGAAAGCATGGTTTGGTCTTCAGCCTTTCCCTATATCCAGAAAAACCTGGAGTCCCCCAGCTGATGAGCTGGGTGTTGACTGCTTTCTTGGATATAAAATGCATAGTAAAAAAAGATTATTGTTCTGAAATCTTCTTTTGTTCATTTATTCTCAGATCTCTGTCTATATGGCTACTGATTTCTTATGCTGTTCTTGCTTTTTATAGTAAATCCTTTTTTGTTATCTTTGCCCACTTACAGTCAGTGTTAACTGTGATTGCAGAGTATTTGACCATACAGGCTTGTCCTTTCTATGGAAATGAGGATCCATCTTAATGAGCACATGTCTAGACAAGGGTGTGACCCTTCAAGTTGGCAAAATCCCTCTGCAAAAGACTGGCAAGTTTTAGGCAGACTTAGGTGAGGCACCACAGACCAAGGAATTGGCCTCTGCCACATCTCAGCTAGTTCTCAGTGGTCAAGCAGCAGACAGTATAGAGGAGTTTGGAGCAGAAGGGCACCCCAAAGGTATGGAAGCACCCTGAGAGTGTGTCTCAAAGATAGGCTGCAGATGCAGGCTGGGTGTGTGTGTGTCACATCATGTCTGCATATTTAACAGCGCTAACATTGGGTGGCACCCCAAGGCACCTTTGAAAGAATCTCAAGGTACCCCAGGGTGCCATTTCTCCCCTGGCTGAGAGTCACTGATGTAGACCAATGTGGTTCATTATTTCTCCCAAGGTTTCTTATTTCTGGCAGTAGCCACCAGGTAGCCATATCCTAGAGACATTGGGCTCTAATGCATGGGTTTACTCCAGTGCAACACTGAACATGCTGAAACTCCAGTTCATCTATAGGAGAAGCTCCGCTGATGCTTTATAGATATCTTTAATTCCATATACAGTGCTGTGGCAAGATTCTTCCTCCTCCTCAATAGAAAATCATACAGCACACAGATGCTTCTTTCCCAGCCTGCCATATCAATAACCCACCCTAAAGAAGTCAGATAGGGTCATCATCACCATTCAGTGTGGTCAGAGTGAGGGCCTTGTTACATGGTATTTTTGGATGGTTCCTGGAGCTCTTAACACCTTGTTTATCAACACATTAACACCTGAAACTAGTTTTAAGCACACAGGCATGCCAAGGCAGGATGATCTCTGCCTTAGTTACCCAGGTCATGTTACACTAAACTGTAGCCACTCTATATCCCAACCCACCCGTATCCTGGAGCCAGGCAGGCTGGTTAAACCTTCCCTGCCTGCTCTCCTGGGACAGTTCAGACAGCCAGAAGTAAGCGGGGCATGGGGGAGGGAGCCAGGGAGGTCCCCAGGGGGCAGGGGGAAATCCTAAAATGGGAATGGGGTGGGGGATTCTTATCTTTCACCAGCTGGCCTGAACACATGACTGCTCCAAATTCAAGCCAGCACTAATACTGATCAACATTTGTACAGTTCACAGTGTTAGGTGTAACAAGGCCCTTAGGGTCACATAAATGCTATGGCTTAATTCCCTGCCCCAGGGTGGTCTCTTTCCTGCAGTGTACCAGATGAGCAATCTGGCAGTATCTGTCTGAATTGGCAGTTTCTCTCACCATTTCCTCTAGGCATTGCTAGGCAGCCAACTGCACCTCGTGGGGCTGCCTGTGTCTATTGCTCTCTCGAGACTGTTTTTCATGAAGAAAAATAAGATCTTAAACACTGAATTGGCTGCAAGATGTTAAAGAGCTCTACTGGATTAGCAATCACATATACTGAAAGTTTTATACTTAAGTATGTGAAAATACAGATATCAAAGTGTGATTACCAATTCTTGGGACTTCTGTTTCATACACAAAAAAATATACCAGTGATAAAATAATTCTTCCTCTTGATGCAGCAAGAGTGATCACCCCAATAAGGTGAACATATTTCAGTCATCATCCCTGGCCACACTCCCTAGAAACTGTAATATACAGGAAAGAAAGGGTGAGCTGTAATGGCACTTTTTGGGATGCAAGACATATGTTCACCAAGAACTGTGTAAAGAGACGCCCACCTTTACAGACATCAGCTTTTAATCCCAAACATTTGGAGGAGGAATCATGGCATCTGGGAAAAGAACAGGAACTTTACTATTTCTTTTGTTTGGGATATCTTAAATTTCAATCAATCTGGGTCTTCTTAGAAATGTGGAGGCATCACATAGTAATAGCAGTCACATTGCAAGGTATTCCACACACTGCCAAGCAAATGAATCTTGAAATGTCTATGTAATTTATGGAAACAAAATAATTCATTTTCTGCCATGACTCATTTTTGGTCACTGCTAAGCAAGCAGTGTCAATATTATGCCAAGTAATGATATTATAACAAAGTCTATTGTACACTAAAGACAGAGCTGACCTTGTCAAAGTCATTTTCAATCTCATCTTGTAGTTGGGCTGCCCTTGTTAAGCAGGTAGGAAGTATTGTATGGACTTAATAAAGCTTAAGTGAAGAAGAGAAAATCATTTATCAGAGCTTTGCAAGAGAAACTGGAAGACAACTCAATTATCACAAAGGAAGGTTGTCCTTTTGAGTTCTCAGAGATGTTAAACAAATGTTTTTGACACGAAAACTGAGCAAAGTTACAAAGAATCTGGTTTGCAAAAACGGTGCTAATCAAGGTTGATTTGTTACATAAGAGTAACAGCTGTTGTCATTCCAGGATCAACTGTACTTTGGACCCGTTTAGGTTCTATTGTTGGGGACAGGTTTCACCACCTGGTCTTCCACTTTTTTGGGTGAAATCCAATCACTCGTAGATGTGTTGACACTGTGCACTGCAATGTAGTGTAAAGATACCCATGCCAACTCATTTAGAGCTAGCTCAAGTGCTGGAACAACAGAAAATACTAGCTGGGTAAATTAATCTACATAAAGTTCTGTGTTACCATGGGTACACTACTTCCAAGTCTGAGTTTATTTGTTTAGTGCTTGTTCTGGTATCTCTAACTTTCTACCTGTAATGTGCTTTTAACTGCATCTTTGTGTTGCAGCTCCCTTCTTCTCAACTATGTGTTAACTGTATTTGGCCTTTGGCAAATTGTTTCTGGCCTTTTTTCTCTGGGGACCTATGCCTAGTCAGTTGATTAGAGTGACTCAGAAACAGAGTCTTCAGTATAAAATATCTTAATTGCCAAAGAAAACCAAATATTTAGAAAATGACTTAGCAAAACAAAAACTCCTCAGCACAACTTTTCTTAACCAAGCTTATCTTTCTATTGATAGCTCAGCTAGTAGTTTATTACCAAAATTTGATCAATACCAAATCATTTTCTCACATAGCTAAACCATATAAACTAGAGGAAACATAACAGGAGCACAGATTTTAAGAACGATTTCTCTTAATGGCAATTCAGGTATGTGACTCCTACTTTTTTAGTCCCAAGATTATTTTTTTTTCAGTGCTGTAGAGGACACCACAATTAAGATGAGCAAAAGAATCACAATTATTAAATATGATTATTATTAAAGAAAGGAAACAAAAGGAAAAAAAAACCCCACAATGTTGCTTTGTTCATCAGATCTCTTTGGGAGAGTTTTTAACAAATGTTACAACTTAAGAATGAGATTTCTTTTTTCTGGAAGAGAGACTCTTATATAGCTAAACCACACCCAAACTACCTTATTTCCCAATGTGGAAGTCCATAAAGGCATCCATAGAAACTACAACAATTCAGGAGTGAATGACTCGCTCCAAAACAGCCAGTAGTCCAGGTCCCTTGTTACACAGTAATTTTGGGCAGCTCCTGGAGCTCTTAAACCCTGCATTGTCCACACATTACTACCTGAAACTGGTTTTAAGCACTCATTATGCAGCTCAAAGTTTTGCCACTCCACAGCAGGATTATCTCTGATCCATGCTGCCCAGATCACTTTACACCAAGGTGTAGCCACTCTAGGCCTGGTGCCCTGTCCCCCTCACCAGTATCCCAGATCCCATTTCCTGCCCCAGCACACACTCCCCTGCTTACTTCTGGCTGCCTGTCCTGGGGGAGCAGGCAGGGAAGGGTTAAACTGCCTGCTCAGCCACTGCTGCTACTGCTGCTCTCTGGGCCAGAAGAGCAGCCACCTGGCAGCAGCCATGGCTGGGCAGGCAGGTTAACCCTTTCTTGCCTGCTCCCCTGGGGCCAGGAGCAGACAGAGGGGAAGTCCAGAATGAGAGGGGGGTGGGGTTCTTAGCTTTTAGTCCTCCAGACCCCTGCTGGCCTGAACATGTGGCTGCTCCAAACTTGAGCTAGTACTAAGACTGATCAATGTTCATGCAAGTCACAGGGTAAGGTGTAACAGGGCCCTAGAGGTTACCCAGGAGATGAGAAGCCTATTTTCAAATCCTCATTCTGTCTAATTTGGAGCATTGGTGTAGGCTCCTATTTCTCAGTATCCTGAGAGTAACTTGATAATAAAGTTGTTGATCATGATGGGGAAAGATTTTTCTCTTTGCTTGTTCCACTTTGATAAAACCTTGAATATTACTTGGGGCAGGCATGCCATCATTGATAATGTGTAAATGTGACAGCAGTGGGGGTCACAACTCTGCATGGCCACCACTCTCACTGCTGCCAGGCACTGGCTCTGACCAGGCTGTAGCTCCATTCCCCATGGTCAGTGCAGAAATCACACCGCCACTGTCTCCTCCACCGCTGCTGGGCCCTGGCTCAGACTGGGCTGCAGCCCCACATCTTACCATTAGCACAGAAATCTTGGGAAGGGCACATGCCACCCTGATGCTTTGCTAATGCATATAACCTAACTCCTGTGGGCTACTGAATGTAATAAGAAATACACACACACCCCTAGCTAGTGAGCGCCACCCACTCAAAATAGTCTTCCTGGCTTTTTCTTATGTGAAGTGTAGTGTAGTAGGCTTATTCAAAGAAGGCCTATGAAATCAGACCCTCCAAGTGAGGCAGCTGGCAGAATCCTGGTTTTAGAATCGTCCCAAGTATGATAGGGTTCTGAGTAGTTTGGCAGTGTCAGGACTTGTGTGAGGTACAGATGCCATCAGAAGAAAATCTAGTATCTATGAGTATGTGTGTGTGTGCGCGTGCACACTAAGGTGACCAGTACCACTCATAACTCAAAGTTCGCATTTATGATTTTTTTGGTAACTTCACATCCCGTCCAATAAACTAGAATTTATGATGATCCTGAGAGTTAGTCCTTTGTAGCCAACAGGGGAGCTTACAAACAGGAAGTTAGGCATGTGGAGTTAGGCAGCTGCTGAGCAGGCATGTTGAGAATTTCAGGGGTGCCTAATGATTTGAGTTAGGCAGCTAAGTGACTGTTAAGCACATCTGTCCTTTTGTATGTATTTTTCAAATACAGTAGTGAATCCTATCTCAGAGCAGCATAAATGACCAAACACATTCATAGATGGCAAAGGATTTAAGGGCAGTCGAGTCCTGTTAAGTTTATCATGGATAAACTGAAGCGTGTTTAAAGTTGAGTGAGATTAAATAAGTCCCATGAGACCAAAGCTGGTATTTAACTCAAATTCTTAGTGGTTTAAAGGCAAGCAAATGAATGTGATTTAAAAAAACTTATTTCTAATTTAAATCCTGCAACCACTGTCCCTGTTTCTAAGGTTAATAGGTTTCTCCTTGCCAGAATTTTTTTATTATTAATATATTTCATGTTTCAGGTCAAATTAGCCAAATCAGTTCCAACTCATATCAATTGAGCAGACTACAATTGTTCCAAAAAACACATCGATTGAGCAGTCAAAACTCAATTATTCTAAACACCATGTATGGCTCTACAACTGGCGAGCATCCTCTGTCCCAGGCTCTCACCCTGGGACTTCAGATACTCCCAAATCCATTGGCAGGCATCCTATGGGCAGGCCCAAGCCTGGAGGTCTTGGGATTCAAATGGCCCCACAAGAGGCTAAGAATTTTCTCTATTTTATGAAAAGCAAGGGGTGTTCTGTTTGTTTTCCCCCCCATCTTTTAGTGTGTATATATACTATTATTGGACCAACTATTTAGTTAGGAGAGAAGTTTTACAAGCTTTCAGACAAATGTCCTTCCTCGGGTCTTTACATAATGAAACTATCAAGGGAGTAAAATAGTAAGCTTTGCATTTCGATACAAAATATCTGCAAGTATTCATCTCAAAAGAAGTGTCTGTTAAGTTTATAAAGAATTGGAACATTTTCACCCTTCAATGGATATATTTTAGACCTAACCAAAGCATTCTTCAACTATAATTCTTTTCCTGAAAGTTAAATAAATAAAGTCTTTAGAGCACTTTCAGTAGGCATATTGTCAGAGTCTAAACAGAAACATCTTACAAAGATAAATGAATAAATAGATCACTGGTTTTATAACCTTTTTTGTCTCTTATGAATCACACTGCTTTGATTCTGAGCAGGGTAGCCTTATGTCCTTGGTCTGTAATCAAACTTATAAGAAACGAGGGCAAAGAGATGTTATCTTCTTTTCATTCTGGAGATCTATCACACTGCTGGAAAACAGATTTCCTAGGGAATATCTATACCTAGATTTAATATTTTATTTAATAAAACAGGCAACCAAAATGGCATGCCTGTGTTTGTCATGCTTTTTTTAAAAGTAATTGTTCTTTAAAATTCCCTGAAAGCACGGGCATGTCTATACTAACCTAACATCATGAGTACAAAATTATAAACAATTTTAATGATAACCATATTTTCACTGATGCTGAGATTTATACCCCTCACAGGAAGTCAGGCCATTTCCTGCAGTCCTCATTGTTTGTTTGTTTGTTTGTTTGTTTTTAAATATGTGTAACTTGATTATTTTGGGTATCAGCCTCACTTAGTTGATGATTAATTTCCACATTTCTTTCTGAAGTTGGCATAATTAAGTTTTAGGGTCCCCTTTAAGGGTAAGCTGTGGTTTGGAAGGCATATTATAGTTGGGATGCATTAAGCAAGGTAGCAACTTCACAAAGATGGCCCAGCCATTGTTCTCTTACTTCTCTGACATTTTTTATTCCAGATGTATTATGCATGTATTAACCTAATGGTTATGTATTAACCTAATGGTTCCTTTCCTGTTGGTTTTTTTTCCTTAATAACTTAATTTTGGTGTAAGTCTGTAATAAGTAGTCCATCACATCCCTTTGACTTGGAGGGATGTGGGCAGTAGGTTCCGCAGGGCTCAGTCCTCGGGCCCATACTGTTCAACATCTTCATCGGCGACTTGGACGAGGGGGTAAAAAGCACCCTGTTCAAATTCGCAGATGACATTAAGACGTGGGGAGAAGTGGGCCCACTAGAAGGGAGGATTAGGCTGCAATCAGACCTAGACAGGTTACAGGGGTGGGTGGATGAGAACAGGATGGGTTTCAACACTGGCAAGTGCAGGGCAATGCACTTGGGGAGGGAGAACCAGCAGCATACCTACAGGCTGGGGAACTCCCTTCTCATCAGCACAGAGGCAGAAAAGGATCTTGGAGTCATTATTGATGTCAAAATGAACATGGCCTGACAGTGTGGGGACGCAATCAGGAAGGCCAACCGTACCTTATAATGCAGCCACAGATGAATCTCAAGCAGGTCCAAGGAGGTGATCTTCCCCCTGTATGTGACACTGGTCAGGCTGCAGTTGGAATATTGCATCCAGTTCTGGGCACCGCACTTCAGGAGGGACGTGGACAACATGGAGAGGGTCCAGAGGAGGGCCACTCATATGATCAGGGGGCAGCAAGGCAGGCTCTCTGAGTGGAGGCTATAGGACCTGAACCTGTTCAGCCTCCACAAGAGAAGGCTGAGGGGGGATCTAGTGGCCATTTACAAGCTAGTTAGGGGGGACCAGCAGGCATTGGGGGAGTCCCTGTTCCCCTGAGCACTACCAAGAGTGACAAAAAATAACGGTCACAAGCTGGCAGAGGGTAGATTCAGGCTAGATATCAGGAGGCACTACTTCACTGTCAGGGCAGCTAGGATCTGGAACCAACTTCCAAGAGAAGTGGTGCTCACTCCTACCCTGGGGGTCTTTAAAAGGAGGCTAGCTGAACACCTTGCCGGGGTCGTTTGTCCCCAGTACTCTTTCCTGCCATGGCAGGGGGTCGGACTTGATGATCTGCTCAGGTCCCTTCCGACCCTACCAACTATGAAACTATGAAACAAATGCACACTAAGGCATGCATCACATTCATAAGAAATCATGGCAATATCACCAAGTTTGTCTCTTAATTATTCCCTCTTCCCTTCCATCCGTGTTCCCTTAGTTGCCTCTCCACATCTTCAGTGCAGACAGGACCAGGATAGGATCTATTCATTCAGTACTTCCTCTGGTACAGGGGCACAAGGCAGTTTAGATGTGCACCTTATAGACTAATTAAATCAAAGATGCATAAGCTCTCATAAGCAGCAACTCACTTCATCAGATACTGAGAAGAGATTGTGGGTGTCATAACCCAATGGCTTTTAGTGCCTTGGCACATTGGAATTTTCCCGCCACGTGGAGCTTTCTTTGCACGGTGGATTTCTCAGCTGCAGAGAGAAATCCCCGGTGCAAAAGAGTTCCCGCCACATGTATGCAAATTAGTGTCCCACTATTGGTCAATTCTAAATTATTCCTACGTGGCGGCTAGCAATTGGCTCGCTAGCCGTACAAAAGGTCAGAGCATTTCCACCCAAGTTGGAGGACTCCACATCCATCTCGTGGAGAATTCTGAGCGCGCTGTGGAGTCTAGCAAACTCTGCGTGTGTCTTGGAGGAGGACAGAGAGGCCTGATCAGCTCTTAGCCACTCCCCGTCATAGTGTGAATTTGACGTATCCCCCGTGTGAAGCACTCGTGGAGTCGTACATCGACGACTCATCTCGGTTCAGTTCGGTTCGGAAGAGATCTCATTTGCGTTTGTTTGTGTGCAACTGCAACTCAAGCAAGTTTCCTTCCTGCACTGTGACCATTGGCAGTGTAAGTAAAGCTTTCTTTGTAAAACCAATACGCTTCCGTGCCTAACTCTACTCCATTGTGGAAAAACCCCACCTGATGGTCTGGGCTACTGGCCATAACCTTAGACCACCCTCGGTCCCGACATGGCGTCACGAACAGGATGCGGGGAAGACACGATGAAGTTAGAGTTAGTGAGAAACTGCCCTTGGCACAGTGGAAAACGGCATGTAACAGATGCCGAAGAATTAGAGGCGCATACTGCTCACCATCAGGCGGGTGGAACAGGTGAAAGGCCCATCAGCGGTTACTTTTCGCTGAAGGGAGAAGAAAAGGAAGCACATCTTCACCCCGGAGCTTTCGGGTGTGTGATGGGTGGACAGCAGGTCCTATTTAGATCCCGAGAGGAAGGGGGCACCGTATCCTCAGTCCGAGTGAAACCGGTGGGCGCAGTAGACCCGACCCTCGACCCAAAGTATACCCGCTGCCTGTGATATGTGCAGGAGATGGAAGACCAGTTTACTCCCCAAGCAGCGTTGTCTAGATTGAGGAGCCGTGAGCTCCCGTCCGATCTCCATGAGAGTTTGGAGACAGAGGGACGTGCTGCAACTGAAGGGGCAGCCCCGAAGTGCGACAGGGGAAAAATGTTAAGTGCAATGGTCCATGCTATGACAACTGTCATGCGGGAAAATGCAAGTTTGAAAGCCCAGCTGCTTGCAACCGTTCAGGCGACTAAAGATGCAGCTGTGAGAGAGAATCTTGAGACGCCATTTCAAGATGGCGCCGAGCAAGAAGGGAGCCACGCGGAGGAGCCAGAAAAGACAGGCGGAGCTTCAAAAGAACGAGCGAGAATCCGTCCAGCAGTCCCACCCACTGAAGTGACGTCGCCTCTGGTGGCCCCGACTTCTTGCCACGGGGAGGGAGCATCGAGCGGAGGAGAGCATCCGTCCCTCCTACCAGAATCAGTAATGGCTCTAGCAGCAGTTCACCCTGTGACAACATCCTGCCAGGCAACTGATCCATCGAGTGCAGCTTGTACTACCACCTATCATGCTCATACTCGAACTGAGTTGCAGGAACTGTACGAGGAGTCAAAGATCAAGCCTGAAGAGACCCTAGCCGTGTGGATGGGACGCCTAGTTGTGGAATTTGGGTTCGATTTGTTGGACTTGGAAGAAGCAAGTTTCCTGATCCGGCGGGCCTCGTGGAGCAGAGGGCATGCCATCAACGTCAATACAGTGACGTTCAACACTCATTGGCCCATTCTGCTTCCGGCGCTTGCCGCAGGACAAGTCGGTCAGGAATCTCACGCATGGCATGACGGATGGCCGGAGAAAGCCAGCGTGGAGCAGCTTTTGCTGGCCATGGTCGGGATCGCGTACTACTCCTGGAACCCCAGAGCGTGTGTACTGGGACTAACACCATCCCAACAGAGAGGGCCATGGCCTCACCGCTATCTGAGAAATCCTAGAATGGTTCCAATAAAGCTGGACAGCATAAGAGCCTGTGTTGAGGCCTATGGAGGAAAGAACATCGTCCTCCGAGTTTTCCTCGACCCAATGGTTGGTCAACCTGCAAGCAACCTTTTGCGTCAGCTTTCGTGATTGCGCATCCTGATGAAGTCGAAAACACCCAGCGACTGGGAGCATAGATCTACTATATACCCGATCGAAGCTCAGGGCGCAAGCCATAGCGAATCTGATCATCAACCATTGCCGCAGAGAATGCCCGAAGAGCGAATCATTTTTAGGTTCCTCATAAACCATTCTGGGCTCACCAAACGACAGCTCCGAGTCCTGGGAGACGCAGGCCAATGGCAACTGGCTTATGAACTAGGTTCTCAGTATCCGGACAAGCTAGACGACGACTCCTCGACATTGTCATCGACGTTTTCATCTTGCTGAACGTGGATAAAACCCCGCGGTGTTTGCCATCCACTTCCGCGTTGGTTGTGTCCACGAGCGTGCAAGAGAAAAATTGTCCAAAGCGGAGCCGTGCCCAAGCACCTGTATTGTGTGCTATAAAAAGCGGGGAGCGGCGATAAATCTTGCTGACTGCCCTACCGTGCGCGGTTCCATATAAATATTATAATATAGGTTAATTTATCGTTTTGAGGATTTTCTTTTCACAGGTCCAGGACTCAAAGTGCATGGTGGAGGGAAGTCCCGAGACAGAGACGGAAAACATCATTGAAGAAGCGAGGACTTGACTTGTGACTTCGCCATGACGCCTACTGAAGTCCTGATAGTTGAATTTCTTGTTATGAATATAATTATGTGTCTGTGTGTTAGTGCCGGCTATTATTTGATTCGGTCCTTAGAGGACGAACTTATTTTGTTGTCTGAATTTTTGGTTAACCGTTTAACTTATGAACCAGCCAAGAGAGCTCATAACGACTCAAACGACGTGCATGTGGTTTAAAATTCCAGCTGTGCCATCGGCAAGAGGGCATGTCATAACCCAATGATTTTTAGTGCCTCGGCACATTGGAATTTTCCCGCCACATGGAGCTTTCTTTGCACGGTGGATTTCTCAGCTGCAGAGAGAAATCCCCGGTGCAAAAGAGTTCCCGCCACATGTATGCAAATTAGTGTCCCACTATTGGTCAATTCTAAATTATTCCTATGTGGCGGCTAACAATTGGCTCCCCAGCCATATTAAAGACTCGCTAGCCATATAAAAGGTTAGAGCAGTTTCCGCCCAAGTTGGAGGACTCCACAACCATCTCGTGGGGAACTCTGAGCGCGCTGTGGAGCCTAGCAAACTCCGCGTGTGTCTTGGAGGAGGACATAAAGGCCTGATCAGCTTTTAGCCACTCCCTGTTATAGTGGAAAATTTTACGTACCCCCGTGTGAAGCGCTCGTGGAGTCGTACATTGACTCGGTTCGGTTTGGAAGAGATCTCATTTGTGTTTGTTTGTGTGCAACTGCAATTCAAGCAAGTTTCCTTCCTGCACTGTGACCATCGGCAGTGTAAGTAAAGCTTTCTTTGTAAAACCAATACGCTTCTGTGCCTAACTCTACTCCATCGTGGAAAAACCCCACCTGACGGTCCGGGCTACTGGCCATAGCCTTAGACTGCCCTTGGTCCCGACAGTAGGGAGCAGAGTTTCTAAGCAGAAGGGAAGGAAAGGTAGTCTGTTAGTCTGCCAGCAGCAGATTCTTTCTAGGAACAATGGGAGAAGCCTAGTGTAGATAGTAACTAAAGGACTCGAGAAGATAACTTATGATGTGTGTTGTATGTACACGCCTTAGCATTGCCCAAGTTACAACCAACTTATAGGCGTTGCACTGTGCCCAAATTACAACCTAGACTACTAAATTGAGCATATGTTTATAGAGCAAGGTGTCTAGAGCTCTACCAAACCATCAGTTGTGAAGTCCATGACTATTGGCAGCCAAAATAAAAGCTGTCATGAAGCTGCTCTCACTGGCAATGGCTCCAGGATCAGTGAAGCACAAATGTGGCTGAATGTCTTCCCTCCCCTCAGCTCTGTCTCATGGAAACATGGTGTTCTTGATTGAGCCTCTCTCTCTTTATTTTGATGTAAAACTGTTAAAAAAATAGGTACAACTGCATTTTTTTTTCAATTGGAGTCATCAATGAACACATAATAGACTATACTAATAGTTCCTCAAACCTTTTCTTTTTTTGAAGAAACCAAGGGAACAAACTTGAAGAAACCTGCTCTAAGTTACTCCCTTTCCTATTTTTTTTCAAAACAGAAAACGCATGATAAAGGAAGTGCATTGTCTGTCACAGGGCAGATTTTTCTAGTAGCTGTTTTTTATCAGTGCTGGTTGAAGTCTGATACAGAGCCAGATCGAGCTCTGGAAGGCCTGATTCAATGTTGTACACCTGGTCATAAATCAGGAATCATTCCATTTCAGTAAATATAGCATGATTGAAAGACAATTAGGCTTCAAGGATTTGCTGCTGAAAACGTTTATGTTAATGTTAACCCTTTTAAAATAAGATGTACGCTTATAAATGAACTGAGTTTCCTTTGAGGTTCTCATACTAATTGCATTGCTGTCCTTTGAGTCAATGGTTGAACTGCTGCTTTCTTGGAAAATGCCAATATTTCACTTTTTATGTCTCAGTAAAATATCAAGTTGGGTAAATGTCTTCATGTTCTGCCATCTTACTTTTAACATATATTTAACCAAAGAACTATGATGGTGTCTCTATATCTTCCATGAATTTGTACACACTGAATCAAGAGAGACATTCAAACATATAAATAGTTGTTTACTCACAAAACAGAGATTATCTGGTTTTTCATGGTGAGGGATTTGGAGTTGGATAAGAAGATAGGAAGAGGGAAGATATCATTAATAATCTCAGAAGTGTTTTCCTTGAGCTGTTGGCCCTCTTTAAATTTTTAAGTCTTCAGAATGATTGAGATGAGTGGTCTTGCTAGAAGTTTTTTTTTATAACAAGCCAGTTTAATTCTAATTAGCCCATTCAGAATCCTATTCCCATTTCCTCCTTAGAACACAAATAGTCAATTAGTTGAGAGCCAAATTCAATCTGGGCCCCCTCTTATGTGCAATCTCTATAGTAAGGGCCTTTTGATAATTGCAGCAGGCAGCCAATTCATCTAGACATACTGGGAATGAGAGAAAAAAACAACTCTAAATGCCCATCTGGGTTTTGGAAAGTAGATATTTCAAGATGTAGCAGGCTGCAGTATAATAGGTCATCAGTGTCAGTCCAGATGTGATTGCCACAGTATAATAAATTAGCTCCTGACAAATGCCATTCATATCCAGCAATTGAGAGCCCATTGGTCTTTTTCAATTAGCTTTCGTAGTAGTTCATTTTCTTTGTTTGAATCACCTTTTTTCTGGTTTTGTTGTTATAGCCACAAGCAAGGCCAAGGTGAGGTAGCAGTCAAATGGGAAATCCTCTGTTTCATAAATCTGCTTGAGTTTATAAACATGCTCCAAGTGAACTTTATCAACCTTTTTCCCTCATCTGACATTTCAGTCTTCATTCACAGAGAGGCATTTTGCTTTGGAGAAGTGGACACATTCACTTTTTAATGGAAAAGGGTTGTCGTCTTTCCAGTTTATTGACTGTTATTCATGAGAATTTGAATGTTAACTACTCAATATGAATACTTCTAAACATGAAAATGTTTGACTCAAATGTAGTCATGTCTTGTTTAAACCAGACGTGCAAAAAAAGCCCTCTTACATACCTGCAAATCCTAAAATTGTGCGCTATTTAAATTATTTATATCCAGTTTTCTGAAGTGATTAAAGCAGTTTACTAGCCCAGTAGTAAAAGAAGCTTGCCAACCCACTACTCTGATATTTAGGAAAAACAAAATTAAGGCTATTTTATTTTTCTGTCCAAAAAATACTATCACCTAGCAAGTAGTGTTTTATACTTACAACTACTATCATGTATTGATAATGATATTAAATTAAATTATTTAATATCTATTACAGAATAACAGCATACAAGTTTCTCAGCCATATTTGTGATAAAGCATTTGCCAGCACAATTTTAGTAACTAATGAATGCAATTATAATCTGGACATTTAGGTAATTTAATCAGTAAGATAATTGGATAATGACTCATTTTAGTAAATGAATATTAAGAATTTTCAGTAGAGGAAAAATTGTAATTTAGTGTTAACTATTCTTGTAAAATAATGACCTTCAGCCATATGATAGGTGCATGAATTTTGCCCCTTGATTGATTAGTAACATTTTGGCACTGATGATATTCTGCAGATTTTGTTTATTAAAAAAAATGTGGGGTTACAACACATGAAATTAAGTCAGCTCCAACACTGACTTTGTTTTCTGATTTGGGCAAGTTGCTTACTATCTCTGCTTCGATTTTCACTTGGGGATTATAAACCCATTAGGATGTTCTGATAAAAGTTATTGGTATAGATATTTATTTTAGTGCTTTTTTATGTTAATGCAAGAAAGGTTGGATACATGTAAATTCAATTATTTCCACAAACCAGCTGTCCTCCGCTAAGGATCTCTGCTGTTTATCTGTTGCTAGAAACTTAATTTTTGTTGGTTTTTTTTTTTTTTTTTTTTCCCCAAACCAGTGTAGCATATCAGTGAATATCTTCAGTTTGACAGCAGCTAATGTTTGTAAAGCACTTTGGAGGTGAAAACTGCTATTAAATGCAAATGCTATTCTAGAGCAGCAGTTTTGTGAAGATGTAAAACTAGTATTATTGCAGTCTCATAAGCTTTAAGAAATAATTCATTGGTTATTGTTATAGTCAAAGAGTTTCTCTTCTGCCCTCTATTTTTCATTTGCTTGTAACTTTTTTGGGGGGAAAAAAATCTATTTAGGCTGAAAATGGCCATGGCAGGTAATTAAAAATAAAAAGTTGTGGAAAATCTTCTAGATGTCATTTTTTACTCATTAAAGGAAAAATCAAACAACAAAGGAGTATTTCTGTGCAATTGTAACAGCCTTTCCTCCTCTAGAGCTCCAGGAGTCCTCTGTCTTGTCCTTCAATCATTCTTTAAATGGATATCATGAATTTAAAATGTAGCTACCTATCTTACCCTTATTGAAATTCTGCAGAATACTTGCCACTACCATGGTGCCTCTAAGTAACTGTAAGGTGATCTGAAGTTGCCTGTATTTAAATCTTCCTGCATAAAGAGCATGCTATTAAAACCAAGTATTATCAGGATGTTGCTAATCATCATCTAGCCATCCTGCTTTCACCTGCTTTCATTTCTATCTATCTGTCATATATGTAGGATACACGTGTGCATTTGCTTTCTATGGGCACATCTACACGTGCCATTAAGGCAAAGTCATAAACTTTGGTGTAGTTCACACCAGTATTTACATGCGTGTCCAAGACCACAGCACTTTGAGCCAGGGTGGAACAGCCCGAGCCTCTCAGGGAGCCTGGGGATGAGCCCCAGGCTCCTGGTGGTGGTGTTGGGCAATGGAGGGACTGGTTGGGGCATGCAGGTGCCACAGTGCGAGGCTAGGCAGCAGGCAGCTCCTGCCTTTTCACACCCTCATGCCTCGGCCAGCCCCTGTCACTGTTTACACATGTATTTCAGCACAGTAAATTCCTCCACTGTAGGATAGTACTGTCCCTGACAGTACTATCCTATGATAGAGTTAATTTACTGCAACATAATACCTGTGTATATGTAGACAGTGACACTGTACTATTGAGCTAAATAGTCAACTCCACAGTAAAGCTCACATGTAGATGCATCCTATATGATTTTATGTTACTGCCTATCACTATATAGTATTTGCGTGTCTTCCATGTAAAATCAAAGTTGTTAGAGGCATTTCTCCCTTCTGCCAAAATTAATGTAATGTAAGCTTTAGTCTTGGTAATGTGTTAGAGGTGGGATGAGGTCATGACACAACAAGTATCTTGTATTTCCAGTTAGCAGAGCAAGTTTCTTGTATTCCCTGAGGTCTCCAGTACCTGAAGCAGGGTTCAAAAGAGGATGGAACTAGACTTCTGTCAGTGGTGGCAGATGACTGAACAAGGGACAACGGTCTCAAGTTTCAGCAAGGGAAGTTTAGGTTAGATATTAGGAAGAATTTTCTCACTCGGAGGGTAATAAAATACTGGAACAGGTTACCCAGAGAGGTGGTGGAAGCTCCACCCTTGAAGGTTTTCAAGACCTGGCTAGACAAAGCTTTGGCCTGAATGATATAGTTGGGGTTGGTCCTGCTTTGAGGTCCCTTACAACCCTAATTTTCTATGATTTTATGATATTGCACTTTAATTTGCACACCTAGCAGGGTCTCCCCTGTGGATGGGAGCCCTGTCAGCTGATGGGGCTCCAAGCTGCAGGGGTGCACCATGCCCATTGTAAAACCCCTGAGACCTGGGGATCGCATCAGCCATGATCCCCCATGTCCAGGGTTTTCCACACTCCCAAGCCCTGGTGATTGCATCTCCCATGATCCCTAGGGCTTGTAGGGTTCAGGAAACCCCTGGAACCCAGGGTCATGGCTACCATAATCCCTAGGACTCCAAGGTGCAGGGAACACCAAGGGCCAGAAATCATGGTGATCTTTCAGTCCCAGGGGTTTCCCACACCCCAAGAGTAGGGAATAGCCCTGCAGCTATCCTCTGGTCCCAAGGATTTCCCCATAGCTGCAGAGCAGAGATATTGCCACAGTGGCAGTCCTCCAGCCCTGGGGATGCACGGTGTGCCTCTGTACTGGGACCCCTCAACTGAGGTGCATGGGGTTCCCAGCCATGGGAGCTTGGTGGTGCATTAGGAGTCTGGTATTGGGCTCCCCATGCACCAGCAATAAGGTGTGATGGGATCTAATGCTTTTGAAAAAGTTGTCTTTTAATTTAAGAAGAAAAAACCCACATTATCATGAGTATAGTATCCATATTTCTAAGTTTCACTGTATAATTTTATAATATACATCCTCTCTCAGAAAACTAGACAGATTGATAGTGATGGCATTACAGGGTCCAATTGCCTGGAAATCCAGCATAATGTCACTCAGAGATACGTTTATTACTATGCAGCCACTTGTTCTTGCTTAGTGAGGATTGTGATGACCAAGTTTTTGACACTATGCCAACTCAAATCAGAATTTTAAAGACATAATTAGAAAAAATGCCAGGAAATAAGGGAATTAATCTCCATTAAAAACAGATTTAAAAAAAAAAAAAGAAAATTATTTAAAATGTCTATTTTTTGAAGATGTGCCCTTCAAATTATCATATTAAATATTAAACAGGAGCTGTCTTAAGTGGTGCCTTATTTGTAGTTCAAATGTGATTTCACAAAAAGCTGCAGGTTATATTTTTTATTCTTTATTTTTATTTCTGTACTAGAAACTTTTAATCAATGGAGTTTAGTCAGCTATTCCCATTTAGTAGTGATAATACTAAGATGTAAATTGGCTATTCCAGGGTCAAGCTATTCCAGGGTCAAACTAAGTATAGTATTAGAAGTGTAGTTAGAATGCGTTTGCAGCCTACATCTTCTACAAAGTCAAAGGCCAAGTCTGGTGGTTCACTGGGCATACTGGTTTCTTTTGCTAATGGCATAGAAGTGAAGGATGCAGTTAGCTTTGCAACTACCTGTTTTCAACTCTCTAACAAAAATGACAAGGTATTTATTTTATATATGAGATGACTAGTCCAGAGTAAGGCTCATGATCCTGACTCTGGAGCTGTAGCAAGACTCTTTTACCTGGTTTCACCCTCACTGCACCTTATAAGCAGCCCTTTGTTTGAATTAGGGATACCAGACAGCTTGAAGGGCTCATCTCAACTGTGTATCTCTGCCAGATATTCTTCCACTCTTCACGGGGTTCACATACTTACCTCCTTCAAGAAATACTGTAGCGATGAAAACTATGAAATTAAAAGTATTCATAGCAGTCAGGAAGTGAGACATAAGACTCCATTCCCAACTGAAATCCTGCTGTGGGGTTGATATATGAAACGGATACATGGTTTCTTTGAGTGGCAGAGCTTTTGGCATCTACTGCCTCAGGCTCACATCAGTAAAAACACAAGTCTACAGAAAAAACTGGGATTAATGATTCAAGGCTGTCCCCATACCTATCCCAAAAGATGTTCTATGAATTAGAGATTAGGGAGAGGGCAGGAAGACTCCCTATCAGTCTCTATAGAAGACAGAAATTAATCACCTTAGTTTCTATGAAGTCAGGAAGGGAAAAGTGTAAGATTCTGTCGAGAATAGGGTAGTATTTTATGAACCAGTAGTAAACATAGATTCATATTCAGCAATTTACAGTTACCAATTAGGCAATTTCTTAGGGTATGGAGACATGCACATTTGGGGCTGTTTCAAAAGGGCAACAGCTGCTATGTTCTATTATGTATGGACAAGACGTGAATAATACAAATGTAGCAAATCTGCTCCAACTTCACCAATAATGCTGCTTCATCCAGAGTTAAAAGTTGGAGCATTTTTGCTACATTTGAACTGTTCTGGGCTTGTCAACACATTACAGTTAGAACATGGCAGCTGCTGCCCTTTTGAAACAACCCCAAATGCACGTGTGTATCTATAACCTCATTCTCTGTTCTTTTTCTTAAGAAAAGCCATTCAAAACTATAAGCTCAGGAACCTTAACTGTCCATCTTTCTACACGAGGGAGAGGTTTTTTTGGGTTTTTTTTATACAGGCTCAGGTTTAATCAGTGGAGATCACACTTCAGGAGCCTCCTGCCCAGAAGGACAAGAGGAATTTAAATGTTTCAGAAAGGAAATGTAATGTTTTCTCTCAAACAGCTATATATTTCACGTCTGTTTTATCTTAATTTTTCATCTGTTTAAACTTGAGGCTGCTGTGTCATCATTAGACATGGGTTTGTTTGGTTTTTATTTACCCAGTACAATTAATCTGTTTCATTGATCTATAAAAATGAAAGCACAGTAATTTTATAGCAACTTTTATGTATGGATGAAACATGATTGGGAACTGTTTTAAGAGATTATGGGGTAGAGGGGGTGGGGGGAAATCCTGACAAATAGATATAATCCAGTGTCAGTGTTTTTCCTGCTGTCTTTTTTCTGTTTAATATGATGGAATAATATTTACTCTTATTCTCATACCAAGAAGTGTAGACCCTGTCATGTCCAATGACAAAAGCCCCATAGAAAATTATTTAATATTCTATTAATAGTACCATCAGAGGCAACAAGGAAAATATCTTCTTCATTTTAATTCCTGTTAGCAAACATTTGAAAATAGGTATGTGCTTATGTGACCTTCTTGAGATGGGGGCTTTTGGGATTTCAGACCCATATCACAATGTGGACAAAAATGTTTCTAAACTAGCTGCATCTTGGAAGGAAGGATTGCACCACTGGCATTTTTGTGGGAAACGTAATTCCAAAGCAACAATCACCATCTTAAACAAAGGAAAGCAAAAATGTTAAAACTAATCAAATCAAAACAAAACCCCAAACAAATCAAAACCTTCAAACCTAAATCTTTGGTAGTGTAAATTACACAGATACTCTGAAGGCAATGGAGCTGTTCCTGTCTACACAAATAATGAGTTTGGTCCAAAACAGTGAAAGATAAATCAGAAAATAATAATTTTCTGCGACCTGACTATCACCAGTACTACAGGATGAGAGAGGATTCTTCTTTCATTTACTTATATAAATTACAGTTACCCCATGTAAGTTAGTGAATTTATCGTCTTAAGCCAGTGTAAGTTAAAGGAGATCTGACCTCTAAAACCTTTTCACCCTAAATAAAAGAAACAGACCAAAACTGATAAAATTCCTTCCCTCCACCACTGATGGTAAAAAAGGCAATTATAGTATGTAGGATAGCTAATAATTGAAGCAATGTATTTCAGCAAATTACTACAGCTCACAAAGTATATTAGAACTATAATTCATACACTTTCATGCCTCTGTTGAGAACAGATATTGTATGACCTGAATTCATCGTTTCTAGAGACAAAGGAGAAGAAAGGAAAGTGAAAGGGATAATTTTATATAAGATTTGAAACAAGTTTAAAACGCTATTCCCCTGATCCTCAATCCTGAGTTTCAGTCTAGAGCTACTACAGCAGACCCTTTTACTTTTATTTTAGCTGCACTTTCTTGTAAGTCTGTAGTACCCTTCAAGTGCCTTAAAAAATGACTGCTCTTCTGTTTGCTAAATAAGTGCCAAAATATATATAAATGAAAAATGAATACTTTTTATGAGTAATATTTTGTCTTAACCCTGAATTAAAGTTCTCAACACATTTGAGAATCCAAATCTCACTAAAATTGTAACTTTTGTATGTATTTGCTTCCATTAGACTCAATCTTTTATGATCCATTGCAGAGACAAATCCTTGGTTAACACCATCTTTGAATAAACTGCTATGAACATTGTTTTCTGATGCCTAACATTTCTCCTTCACTTTTATTTAGCTGTAGTGTTTCTCTTCACTTCCTTGCCTCAAAGCAGCAGCATGTTGTGGGGATTGTGCGTGTGCCTAGTAATCAGTAAAGCCAGGGATTTAATTTCCTCTCTGCCAGCTAATTTGGCCTTGTGCCCAATTCTCTTATTTTCTACTGCCTCAGTTTTTCCCTATCTAAGCGGAGAATAATTTAATTACCTAACTCAAAGGGTAAGCGGTAATGAATTAAAGAAGGTACCATCTTTACAGGTTTATCAGTTGATAGCACTAAATTGAAAGTGGATAGGTGCTAAGCGTTAGTATTATTATTATCATGAAAAATGCCAGTGCTGTTCCCTCTGTGTTCTACCCTAGAAATGTCTGAATAAAATGTATAGTCAAATTCTGCCCTAATACCCGGAGATCTGTGCCAGTGATAGCATAGTTAGCCATACTGCTGACAAGTGAGATATTCTTTCATTATATGCATCAATTAATGAGAACGCATATTGATGCTCCTTTTGACAGGTGAGCATGTGCTCACTTACTGCTTCTTGTTTGTTTGCTACTAGTAGTAGCTTAAATGCCTGCTAGCTGCAAGCAGTGTCCTGTACCTCACAGATGATATCATCTTTTTGTTGCATGTGTTAACACTTTTTCTCTTCTTACCTCCCAGCAGTCCCTTGTTCTCTGGAAGTTTCTTTTCTTTGCATTTTTCTGTGGAGATTACATCCCTCTTAGCCATCACTGGAGGATGAAACAATATGTAGGACAGGAGTCCTGTAATGTGGTATTTCTAGTAAGGCTTAATTGGAAATGAATGTAGATTATTAGGAATCCTGTATGTTGTTACATGCACAGTGTATGGAAAATAAAGTTGACTTGCATTATATCCTAAACTACATAGTAGCGTTCTAAAAAATACTGAAAAGGAGAGGATGAGCTGTAGTCTTTTTACTCTCAAATTGTTGGCAGTACATACAACATGGTTGTAGGCTGACCTTTCCTATCAGTTGCTGCTCTCCCTGCTCGAGACTACACAGCATTCTCTGACATTTGCTAAGCAAAAAAAAGACCTAAAAATTGTGTCTGTCTCTTGAGTAAAGTCACTAAGGCATGTCTCCATTGTGATAGGTTATGCCAGCCAACTCAATGGCAGACAAATGTCAAGAGTCTAGAGAATAGTCAAGAGCCAGTTGGGAGTGCCATGTTCTGATGTATGGGTTGTAAACTTCTCTCAGGCCACAATGGATCTCCTCTTGATTTCTGTGACTGTTCAGGTGCGGATCAAAGATAACAGATAGCCTTAGTTCTGTGAATAGATGAACAGTATGGGGAAGTAAATAGTTATTACCATCAAAAGAGATTTCCATGTGGACTATTGTAAAAACATGGTTGGGAACGAAGCAAACTCAGGATATCCAAGGCAATATTTTCAAATATCTCAGGAGTTGTTTAAGCAAATAAATATAAATAGCCTAAACTTCAAAGTTATGTAGCATTTCTAGCTCCTATTAACTAAAATGCAAATTGGAGTTGTTCAGCAACATTGAAAATCAGCCATTTTTGCTAAGGTCCCTAAATATGTATTTGAGATTAACTTGAAGCCATCTAGGGCCGTATATGTCACTGCAACAGCAAGTCCAAGGTAGGATATGATTCTGTATACCTCACTTCTCTGTGTCTTTGATGTTCTCAAAATCCAGAAGTTTCTTCTGCCTGTTTGTACAAACTTAGACTCATTCCTTAGACTGAATTTTTATAATTGGCCACCAGTTTTGAGTGTCAAGTTTTCATTGACCAAATGGAGACCTTGCTGAGCACTTACACGTTTGGCTGAAAGCAGCATCTCTGGAAGTTAGGCTTCAAGTGAGGAATCCAAAATTAGAAGGCACCTTCACAAACATGGGTCATAGTCTCTCTGTGCCTGTTTTACCATCTATGAAATAGAAATAATATTTCACTACCATGAAATGTTATGAGCTAAATTCACACATAATTGCAATGTGCTTGGTAAGCTTGAGATGGAAGGTGTTATAGAAATGCAAATAATCTAAATAATACAATTTCTCTCATTATTACATTTACTACTTATGTTTATCCCCAAACTAGTGATATAATGTCTCAAGTAAATTGTTATGTTGACTCTAATTCATATATGATAAGAGATCCTTGCTTAGCAATTCAGGATGATTGTATTCACGTTAGTAACCAATGACAATTTTGAGACAACTTGGAGATAATTACAGTGGAATTACCATAATATATGTAATTTCTTGAGGTCCTGCTTCTGAAGTGATAAGAATAATTAAATAATAGAGGTGGTGAATGTAATGAGACAATCACCTCTCATTTTCTTTCTCTCTCTCTCTTTAGCACATTTTTCACCTCTTGTCCCCAGTCCTCTGGGGTATAATTATCTCATGATAACCACTGTCCTCCTGAGTTACATTTATACTCTCAGAAAAACCTCTGTGTTGAATGGGGTAGAGGGGAGGCAGTAATGAGGGTGCTAGAAGCAGTTGCAGCAAGGGATGTGTATTTGCAGAGTGCTGAGTGAATGATTTCTGCATCTGGTGCTTTCTGTGTTGGATGAAGTTAAACTGTGCTAACAGCATGAAGGATGTTTCACATCTTTAAAAGGTCCTGGCCTATGACACTGTGAAATAATCTTACAGAGGAAAATGTGATTGACCCCAAATTTCAGATATTTATGAGAATTACCATTATTTTTGAGATATGCAAAAAACACATATCATCACCTATAAGATGGTAAGTGTAGGAGTGCCCACATCCTGGTGTTGTCTGAAACCTCATGCTACGATAGAATGCACTGTTAACTATGCCCAAGCTTACTAATTTAACTTTTTCCCAGGCACATCTATACAAGCTGCAGGCACACCTTTGGTTTACATTGTAGTCATGACCTTAGTTATTCTTGATCTAAATTGTGGGATGGCTAGAAGGAAATCCATAATAGTGAAACATATATTTTTAAAACCATAAATTTTAAATCTTAAATAACTGTTCCCAATTTATGGTAGGCATTTATTTACGACAATGGCCACTTCCAGGAAAGGGATAACCAGTGATCATTACAGGGTTGGACATTGCTAGCAGCTGATGACTGATTTGACAGCTAATGAACTGATGCAATTTTGAAAGCGTTTAATGCTCCAGCAAACCAGTCATTAACTGAAGTAATGATAGATTTTTGAAAGGATTATTACTATTATAAACTATATTCAGTGATTTGTAACAACATTTTTTTCCAGATAGTGAAAGCTATGATGCAACTGAATCGGAAAGTCAGTAATCCCTATATAATTAACAAGTAAGTGTCCATCAGTCACAATGCCAGACACACACTGTTAGAGTAGATATATAATTCTTTATAGAGTAATTGCAAGTATTGCCCTGTTTTTTTCTACTGATTTAACAATTCCTGCTTTGTGTTTTCCTTAACTGTGATGGCCATACTGCATTAGAGGGATTCAGTCAATTTCTGTGTCCTGTTTAACTCTGATATTAAAGAAGTCAAGAACAATGTTTGTGAACACAAAAAAAATGATCTTAAAGTAATGCTTTGCTATGCTGTATAGTAGAACTAATAGTGCACAGTGAAGCTAAATGCTTTGTAAGATTTCCCCATATGCTCACATTCCAGCTGACCTCCAAAACCGCTTTCTTTAAAGTATATGGGGATTAAACAAAACCACACAAAACTCATAACGACTTCTGATCTAAGGTGCCTCTGTTCCCAGATCAACTAGGCCAGTGGTGTCTAACTCATCCTGTCCACCCCCATCCTGCCACACCCAGACTGGATCTGGGCTGCATGACATGGCTTCTTGCCAGTTGGATCCAGACCTGGTGGCAGCATAGTGAGTGGCAGCAGCAGTTGTGAGGGTTAACACAGCTTTTGCTCACCCCCCACTGCCGAAACACATTGTGAATGAGATTCCATCCCCTGGATTTTAGCAACAGATCCCTCCCCTGCATGCTGGGCCCCTGAATTCCTGGCCCTCCTTCCAGGTCCATGGACCACACAAAATGGCTCTGCATGCTGAATCCAGCCAATTGGCTATAAGTTTGACAGCTCTGAACAAGGCCTTATAATGTTATTATATTAGAATATGACTAAAAAGTTAAGCGAGCTACCTTGATGGTAGCAGTTTACAATTTTGTGTTCCGTGGAGAAAAGGACAAATTGTGTTTAACATTATATTAGTAATAATGAATGCAGGTTGGATGACCAGAGTTTAATTATGACTCTCTGACATAATGTGAAGCGTAATTTACCCCTCTGTATTCTAAATTCAAAGTCATAGTTAGCTTCATGTTAGTTTACTGAGTTCTTCACAGCCAGATTTTAATACAGGAAGATAATCCCTTACAGGATTGGCCTCAGTTTCCACATTTCTAAAAGGTTATAAACATCATAACCACAAAGACATTGCTTTATAATGAATTTTGTATATTTTCATTGTACTTCAAGCAGGAGAAAGAAGTGCATCTTCCAAAGGGGAGGAAAGAGGGAAAGCAGCAGAATAAAGATAGCGGACATCAAAAAAGCAGACTTGAACAAACTCAGAGAAGTAGTGAGTGGGATCCCTTCAGATGCAACTCTGAGGGGAAAAAGGAATCCAGGAGAGCTAGCTGTATTTTCCGGATGCTCTTTTAAGCGTGCAGGAACAAATTATCCTGTTGTGACAGAAGAATAGGAAGTGCAACAGAAGGTCAGTATTGCTAGACAGCAATCTCTCCAATGAGTTGAAACTGAAAAAGGAATTTTATATCAAGTGTAAACTTGGTCATATTACTAGGGAAGAATGCCAGAGCATTGCAAAGGCACGCAGGAGGAAGATTAGGAAGGCGAAGGAACAATTCGAGATGCAACTGGCAAGGGATATGAAAGGCAATAAAAAGGGATGCTACAAGCATGTCAAGGAGGAAAACCAAAGATGCCATAGGTCTGTTATGGAATGCAGAAGGCAATCTAGTTACAGATGATGCAAAGAAGGCTGAAGTATTTAAAGCCTTTTTACTGCAGTCGTCATAAATAAGGGCAGCTCTCAGATGATGAGCTCATTTGGCAGTGAAGATAGGAGAGGAGTCAAACAGCCTAGAGTAATGATAGAAGAGGTTAGCGATTGCTTAGAGAAGCCAGATGCTTTCAGAACATCAGGTCTGGATTGGGATGCACCCTAGGATACTAGAGTAATTGGCTAAGGTAATTTTGAAGCCATTGATTATCCTCTTGAGAACTTGTGGAGGTTGGGTGAAGTCCTGGATGATTGGAAAAGGGAACAGTGCTTATCTTTAAGAATGGGAAAAAAGAAGATCTGGGACTTACAGAACAGTCAGCCTACCCTCAATACCTGGAAAGATTATGGAGCAGGTTCTCAAGGAATCTATTATAAAGCACATAGAGGCAAGCAAGCAAGCAAGCAGAAACAGTCAGTATAGATTTACCAAGAGCAAGTCATGTCTGCCCAACCTGGTTTTCTTTTATGATAAAGGTGACAGGCTTTGTGGCTGGAGGGAGAGCAGCAGATATGTTATGCCTTGACTTTAGCAAGGCTTTTGACACAGTCTTGCACAACATTCTCATTTCCAAGCTAAGGAAATACAGACTAGATGAAAGTACTATAAGGTAGATATACAAAAAGCTGGATCACTGTGCTCAGTGAGTGGTCCTCAGTGGCTCAATGTCTAGTTAGGAGGAGGTATCCAGTATCCCCAGGAATCTAGCCTGGGAATAGTATTGTTCAACATGATCATTAATTATTTGGATGATGGGATCAAATGCACACTTAGCAAATGTATGTATGACACTCTGAAGAGTAGGGTTAAGATCTAGCATGACCGTGAGTAAACCGGAAAAATGTTCTGCAATCACACACAAGGGTATAGTCTTACATTTGCATGTGGAAACAATTGCATGTGCAAATACAGACTGGGGAATGATTGATTAGTCTGCAGTACTATAGAGAAGGACCTGGGGGTTACAATAGATAGTAAACTGAATACGAGCCAATAGTGCTCTTGTTGCAAAAAAGATTAATGGTATACTGAGTTGTATTAACTAGAGTATTACTCACAAATCAAGAAAAGCGATTCTTATGCTGTGTTCAGTACTGATGAGGCCTCACCTAGAGTAGTGTCCAACTTTGGGCACCACACTTCAAGAAGGATATGGACAGATTGGAACAAGTCAAGCAGAGGGAAACAAAATGATTAGAGGCCTAGGAAGCAGGATGAGGAAAGGCTAAAAAAGCTAAGGTTACTAAGTCTGGAGAAGAGAAGACTGAGAGGGGATTTGGTAACTGTCTTCAAATATGTGAAGAGCCATTATAGAGGATGGAGGTGGCTTTTCTCTGTGGCCCTAAGAGACTGGACTAGAAGCAATGGCTTCAAACTGCAGTAGAGGAAATTTTAAATCAGAGATGAGGAGGAACCCATGAGTATGGTCAGACATTAGAACAGGCTATGTAGACAAGTTGTAGATGCTCCCTGAAAGTTTTCAAGAGCGGGTTAGACAGATATTTGGCTGGGATGGTGTAGTCAGGAATGATGCTGCCTTGAGCAGCGAACTGGACTAGATTACCTTGTGAACTTCCTTCCAGCCCTACTTTCCTATGATCCTATGACCCTAAGATTCTCATATATATCCAAAGCGTTATATTGGCCCCACTATCATAGTATCTGAACACTTCATAATCATGAATGGACACCCCATTTTACAAATGGAGACACTGAGACACAGACAAACTAAGACAGTTGGTTGCTTTCATAGGAGTTAGGTGCCTATATGCTCTAGAATTATTTGACTTACCCAGGTTCACTTGGGAAATCAGAGAACAAATTGAAGATTGCCTGCCAAACTCTAGGCTCATGCTTTAAACATTGACCATCATTATTACCATTACCTTGAGACTCTCATTTGTTGTTGATAATAATCAAAACTGCCTTATAATAATTCATCTTCAGTCAAATGGGAAGCCATTATACTTTTAAAAGTCTAAAGAATGGATGGTGCATCCACTGTTACTGCACAGTCATTTAGTACTTGGTTTGGCCAGTACTGTGCAGTCCTGGTGCCTCAGGGTTGTTTTCGACTCTACTATGCAGCAGTGAGCTACTGTGCAGTACCGGTAGTATCACGGTTCGTGCCCACCCATGCTATATCACCATAGCATGTTGCTACGGTGATGCAGAGTCTTGTGTAGATATGCCCAAAGTCTTTTAGATTTCAGTTTACTATTTCGCACCTGGTATACAGGCTATATATTTCCCTAGAGACATCTTGATGCTTATAGTTCAGGAATTTCCATAAATCATTAGCTCTGTTTGGTATATAGTGAGGGAGCCTGAGATGCGCCCGGCATTTTGTTAGGATACCCAAGCTAGGGTTTAGCTTAATTGCCTTCCAATAAAGAATTGTATCATGTAGAATACTGCAAGTGAAAATCTGACTAGTCAAAACAGTGCAGCATGCTATAAGTCAGCCTAGAAAGGTATTGTAAATGGGGATTGTAAATGGTCATGCTAGAGTTGTCAATAAAATTCTGGGTTGCTCTGCAAATTTGATGGCCAGTTTAAATATTTCAAGATGACTGTGATCTCAAAACATGTTATTATACAATGCTTTATCCATTTTAAAAGCTGGGAATTTTTGTACCCATTCTTTATTCAGCAATTTATTCTTAAGAATTGAGGTGGCACACAGGCTTGTTGAGAAATATCTAAACCCTTTACTCTTCAGTAACTGAATTCTTTATTCTTTATCTTTTTGTCTTGAGATACAGAAATCCTCTCACATTCAATTTCACAGTAAGATAAAATCTTCTTCTGCATTGTGTGTATGTACTTCATACAAATTATTAAGACATTCTATAAAATGTTTCATTCAAGGTTTATGGCTCTTTAAATCGGAGAGCGCTCTAGGTGTACAGCAGAAAATAGTAAAAAAAGAACACCCATGCCAGCAGAGTAATGGGAAGCAGACTAAAGGATAGTCATGAGTTAAAGAAACAGCGAGAGCACATGGAGAAGCATGGGATAGCCTTTATTGTTTTCTTTAAGTTGTCTGATAACTTAATTCATCAAAGCTGAATCTGGCAGACTTTACACACAGGAAATAAGCCTCTACAACCAGGCTCTGGGACCACAAAATAATTCTGCCAAGTTTCTCAACAAAAGAAATGGGACAGCATTTTTGTAGCCTACAGACTTCCATGCTACTATCAGTTCTTTATTTTTCCTTCCCTTCCCTTGCTTTGTCTATCTGTTTCTTTCCATCCTGCCATGTAAGCCACTGAAAATATTTTTGCCCATTACTTTTCTCTGAATAAGGAAAATAGTTAGGGGTGAGCCAGTGACACAGAGGGCTGGTACTCTGTCTTTACAGTAAACTGAAGTAATTGGTCACATGCACATTATAGGTCAGAAAGTACTGTATATGACCTTTGAGGCCCCTGACATGTTTCATCTATTTTGCAGTTAACTGGTTAGACGTGCTACATGTGCAAAGTAATTATCACACAACATGTGATAATGGCCAACATGTTGTAAAGCTGTTGCTTGAAAAATGGAAAACGTTTTTGTTACTGATTTCTATGAAGCTTTAATTTGAATGTATGGCATGTTACACACAGGGCGATTGGTGTTTGGCTAGGTCTTCCGGCATCCCAAAGTAAACTGCTGTCTCCGTCCCCACCCTCTGCCTGTCAGGGGACTCTCCGTGACTCAGATTTAACTCTGCTGCCCCAGGGTGCAGTGGTAGATGTCATGATGACTTACTGGCCCTTCTCCCTTCAACCAGGCTTTACTGGCTGCTTTTTTAGGAAGCCATTAGCACCTGTTTGTGAAACCCAAGGAGTAAAGCAACACTTAAGTGGCATGCTTTACTTGTCTGGCACAGGGAGAGATGAGGGAGGGAATTTGTTCAGAAACCGGTGAGCAGGACTAGCCTATTGTATATATAAGATCCTTGTAGAGTTCAAGCTCTGCTGCTCCTGCTGCTCCTCCAACCCCCTGCCCATTGCAAGAATCTGCACAAGAATTGGGGGAGCAGGTCTTTCACCCAGGAGGAGCCCAGCTGACTTCTCTTTCTCAGCACAGCTAAGAAGGTGGGTGACAGTCCCTGCCAGCAGCGATCTACCTCCCTTTGCTGGCAAGCACCCAAGATGCTTTCCCCCGCTCTGGATAGCTTGCCCTCTGAATGTGAAGCAGTGAGCATGGTGTGACACTTTCCATCAAGTGATATTACCTGTTGCTTGATGGAAATAGTGTCCATTGGGGGTTAACTTGAAAACCAAATTAAACAAAATCTTAAAAACCTTTAGAAAAATCCTTATGCAAAAGCCATTTTCAACAACATAACCTATATCAATTAATGGTCCTATGTAATGATCCGAGTCAGAGAACTCCAAACTCCTGTAGTAAACCAAATGTTACTTTTATTTCTGATCATTAGAAAATAAGAACAACAATAATATATTTGAACAGTTTATACATTGTGCTTCAGAATCGATCAGAATGTAGCTATGGAATACATCCACTTCCTCACACAGCAGCATAACAGGTACAATTAAGCAAAAGATTTGTCTTACCCAGTAATATGCTAAAATGTATGGATTTCTAAGCACCTGTTTTCCAATAGTTAGCTTATTTTGAGAATAAAGGTTAATTTATCTTTTCTGTCACCCACAACTCTAAACCTTAGAATTAATTTAGGATTATAACATAGGGAGACTTAAAATAAATCATCTAGGAAATCATGAGACTTGTTAAGGTTGGTCATGAGTTCATGGGGCAAGGCCATTAATTCTCCTTTTGTGTCCTCTGCTTATTCCACGGGCAATTCCTACTGTTTGCTTATTTTGGATTGGCATGCAGTTTGCTAGAGGCCAAAGCAAAGTTGCATGGCCTTTCTTTGTTGCCCAAATTCCTGAGAAGGTCTGCAATGACTCCAACTGCCACTTAAGAAAGTTTGTGCTCCCACACAGTATCATCAGCCAGCAGAGCTGAGCTTAGGGGGTTAATCTCTGTTTACTTTCCTATCAAATCTAGACAAAGGGGTGGGGGAAGGAGTAGAAAAATGAATTTATAGGACACATTCTTTCTTTAAACATAGTTTTATAACTTCTGTTACAGTCATTGGAGGCTCTGTGAATGTGTAGAAGGATACTACTTGTCCCTGGAGTGAAAAGTATATTTTCCTCTTCAATCTAAACACACCATACAATAAAAGAGTTGTCTGTTAAGTGTCCTTGTTTGATGCAGTCCCTGGAAAATGCTAGGTTTCAGACTTCCTATGAAATAACATAATACCATTTCTTCAGTAGCTTTGCAGTAATTCAGAAAAATGTATTTACATCATTTAAATGGACATGTTAGTCCTAATTTGCCCTTGTGTAATTGGGAGGGGCAGTGAAATTGGCCCAGAAATATAAAATGCACACAGTGGTTGAGTTTGCCACTATTTACAGGAATATTAATTTATTTATGTGTTTCAAATGACAGTGAAATGAATCATTAATTTAAGCAGCTTTCTTGTTCTTGCATTTATAAGATAGTGTTTCATGATATATAATAAATCCATAACAGTAAAAGCATAAAATAGTTTCTTAGCTCCTGTCCAAAGGACAATGAAGTCCTTTGAGTTTGTTTGTTTTTTAATAGGTTTCAGAAAAATCTTTATCCTTCAAGTATCTGTATTTTCAAGAGAGCATGATATATGCTTGTGAAAACCATGTAAATAATAGTCAATGCCAGGCAGACCCACTTTGAGAAATGATAGTAAGTGTCTGGTGTCTGAGATGGACATGCTCTGACATACCCATTGCAGACTGGGTATGCCTTTATAATAGCTGAGGTTTTCTTTCCTTATGCAGAAATAAAAAATGAAACCAAAATAGTCCCTTCCTATTACTAACTTTTTTTTCATGGAAAGAGCTCCATTTTTATTTCTTTTTTTTTTCTTTTCCCCTTTCACAATAGAATATCCAGATAGGTTGTCATTTCAGAATGTATAGTGTTATACAGCTCCAGGTGTGACTCAGTAATGTTTATTTTTGTCTAGTATTTTGAATATCCTCCATTATAAGCCAGGCTCACTGGTACATTCCAGTGGCTTTGTGCCATTCTAGTAACACAGAACAGTCATGAACCTGGCTTACTAGGCTATTTAAAGTGGGTTTATGGTCTCTTTGGGCTACTGGAATGGTGCAAAGTAGCTGAAGTGTACTGTCGGTGTATCCAGGCGTAAATTGCTTGCTTGCTACAAAATACGATTGTCAGACAGTTCCCTTGGGCTACTCACAAAAAAAATGCATTTTTCTGGTGACTTTATCCTAGAAAACATATTTTTAATTAAATAACTATACATTCATTGTATGTAGTCTTTTGAAATGAAGATGTCCTTGTACTTTTGGAAGATGATAAAGCCTCATCCTTTTTACCACTTCAAAAGACATGATAAGAGAGAGAGAGAAAGAGGTTAAATGACTTGTCTGGTGTCATATTGCAAGTAAGGGGAAAGGGGCTTGATTCAGAGCCTGCTGAGTCTTTCCAATGCTCTATTTAAGTATTCACCTGAGGCTTCCTGAGTAATCCACTAATCCACACTTGATGTACTCTATGCCCAAAGTACTCTCTCTCCAACTTTCAGCAAAAGGATCAAAGTAGAGATGCTGTAGTGAGATCTCTAATTAGTGAGGGATTCATATTTTTTTACAGAATATATTGCACTTACTGCAATTGTGGCAATATGAAGCAAAGCCAAGGTCTGTCTTCATGTATGTGGGTTCCAAACAATTAAGGACTTATAGGTCAATTATTTACAAGCTGACTTCCGTAACTTTTAACACCAGTTAGTGAAGCTGTAAGAATACTGGGTCTTTAAGAAGCTTCTAGGAATGTAACCATCTCAGTTGGAAAGAACTGGCTGTGAGCAGTTGGGTAGGAGCAAGGACTCCAAGTAGTTATATAATAAAGTTGTATCCCAGTTATATTGCTCTCCTTTCATTAATGGTATTAATAATTAATAAATTCTATTATGTCCCTGAAAGCTGATTACAGCTTCTCTGCTAAACCCATGAATGACTGCAGATCTTGTACTGTGGCTGACTGGGAGAAAGTTTGCTCCCAGCTGGCCATCTACATGTGCTGTACTTCACAGTAACTAATCACGAGTACATTTTCTATTTGTATTTACAGGTAGAAAATTTACTCAGGATTAGAGCAAATTACTGCACAGTAAGTGTCTGCACGTGAAGACAGTGATACTTATTGTGCAGTAATTTGCTCTAGTCTCAAGTAAAGTATCTCATAGCCTAGGGACAGGCATTCAAAAAGTCTGAGCCTGATTTGATTCTATCTTCAAAGGCTAGACTAACCTGGCTAGGCTAAATCCGTTTTGTAACCAGACAGACATCCCAGAAAGGCTAGAAACTGGGAGGCACTAGGGAAGTCCTCCTGTCCCTTCCACAGTACTGAGCTGAGGGCAGGCATAGCCAGACCCTGGCAGGACACTCTGATTATCCCAGCAGAGAATTGATAACAGTGTTTATCACCCCCTCAGTGGTTATCACTCCATTAAGAAAACAACAGGGGGACATTACCAGTTTCCTGTTGATTCTACCTGTTGATTCAGCAGGGACCATAACTGAAGTGTGGTCTGCTAGCTAATACACAGACACCTCCTCAGTAAGGCAGAGAGGAGAAGGGAATTCCTGCTTAGCAGGGAGTAGTGAGAGGGAATGGGAGGAGCAGCTTGCAGTCTGTGCTGGAGCCTCAGTTTGGGAGCAGGGGGCTGCCAGCCCTGCTGTGGAGCAGAGAGCCCCACCCAGCCCAGAAAACATGCCAGGACGCTGGGCGAGTCTGGTTTATCTTAAACCAGAAAGGGGTCTGGGACAGATATTGCATAAACTGGTTTGAGCCAAATCTGATACTACATTCAACCAGGTTTATCTTAAACCAGTTTCAGTCATTTTCAAGCTGTTTATGTGTACTGAACATCTGTTCTGTTACAGGTTCAAACCAATTTCTGATCACTTAAACCAGTTTATGTGTAATGTCTGTCCCTAGCCATGTAGACACGCCTACTGTGTAGTAAATGGGGGTACTGCATTCAATGCCAGCATCAGCGTACAGGTTAATTTTAAGATTTTATTGATCTAGATCTCACCACGGTAAACACATGTTTAGGGGACAATGGCATATATGTTACATTAACAAGTTCAGCATCTTGAAGAGCTAGTCAGAATCTCTAGCCAGTTGGAGATAGTATTTAGGAAAAAAATCCTAGAAACAGCTGTTATATGATCAGCTAGCAGCTGTGGTTTCAAGAACATGCAGAGACTGCAAATTCTAATAGCAAGTGGCAGGTACAAACAAGCCCTCAATTAAAGACAAAGATGTAATCTTTGTTACATCTTCTGGTTGCTTCTTTCAACTTACCACTATTATCTCTGTCTTGTCTTGAGTGAGCTTCAGACTGCTGGTTTTTATCTAATGTATTAGATTCTTAAGGTTCTGAAATAACCCACAAGAAATCACTTTCTTCTTCTAAAATAAGACAGGACAGATGACTTGAGAATGTACTGTACTGAGCAATTCTGCATTGGCAGAAATAAACCAGAAAACCTGAATAAGTATTTATTATCTCTAATTTCCATGAGGTACATCTGTTTTGTACAATGCAGTGCAGTAAAGAAATTCCTGAGTTTGTTGGAAATAAGAATAAATTAACCCACATACCACTCTGCACTAACATAGCTATATAGCTTTTGGTACCCATCTTAGTTCATCAGCTCTGTGCAGCACTGCACTGCTTTTGTCTAAGATCTAACAGTCATCTTTGATCAATGGAGGCTTTAGATGACATAAGTTCTTCTTGCTAATGATGGTCCATTTGTTCCTTTGAAAGAATGTCAGTACACTGCTAATCAATTGCATGACACCTACTGGAATCACCGTTTTGTTAAGCTAGGCATTTACATGAGAATTTGTTTAGCATGCGAAAGCAGATAATATTTATATGATCATTTCAAGTAAAATGCCTAATCATTCCCTTTATATCTCTGTAGGTGGTTTTCTAGGATTTACAGACCTGTGCTCTTTGATTTACTCTTCATTTAAACCAATGCAACTTCACTGGTGGAGTTAACTCTGATTTACACCAGTATAACTGAAAGCAGAAGCCAGCTCAGTGTTTATATAGTTCTTCCATCCTGTAGTTATGCATTATCTGTTAGTTTAGATCTGGCTGGCAATTGGTCTGTTTGAACACTTCATACTGCAGCAGCAAAACAAAACAAAACAAAAAGCCCTCTGGTTTCCGGATTGAATGTAGTAGTTTTATGAATTAAAAAATCTAGATACCATTGCTAACTATGCAAAAAAAAATTGTAAGATCTTGTTACAGACTTTCAACAACTCTGGAGACTGACACATGATTATTATATATTACTTGCTCTAATTAGCAGATCCTCAGAATTCACAGGTGTGATACAAATGCCATGAATTTCAAAGGTCTGCTGACATTACACCTGTGAATTACAACCTGTTTTGCTAGCTGCATTAACCCTGAAATTAATTTATTATGCAGCTAAAGTTGAAGCATGTTTGATTATCATACAAAGAAAGGACAATCCCTTTGAGTCATCTAAAATATCCCATTTTAATGTGAAATCATCACGTGAAATGTCTGTGTTGACAAAGATAGCATGGCTTTTTTCGATTGTCATATTTTATTGCTTTCAAAAATAAACAACCACTCCTGCCCCGCAAAAAGCAAATTTTCCGGGCAGGGCCCATGTGTATGGTTTTCATTGTATCCAAGAGACTTTGTTCACAGGTGGTTGGATAGAAGCAGTGATTCATAAACAAAGATTTTTTATTTTAAAAAAAGTCCTCTAAGACAGGCCAGCATGGACAGCTCATCAGAAACAGAACACCATGACAAACCCTGCAGCAAAGTGAAAGTTTGCCAAGGACCAAAATGTCAATTTTGGAAAATTGCCTTTCTCAGCTTGATAACTGGGATTACTATCCAAAACCAAAGAGGCGGATCAGTAGAAAGATGTGCCGAGGAAAATTGGCTCCAGCTGCTCTGTTGCAAACATTTTTCCTTCTTAATTACATTTTGTTGTTTTATAATACACTTTTTAATGTCATTAAGTAGATTTTCATTTTTCAGATCTATAATGTTCAAAAACTGGCCTTTGAATTACCTTTATTTTTTCTTTAGTATACCATTATAGGAATGATATCATTGTTTGTAGGTTGGCCTCATCCAGTGAAATGCTAGGCATCTGCAAGTCACTTTTGAAATTAGTAAGAGTGCTGAACAGCTGACAAGGTCATCCTCTTAGCTTGAGAGGTGTACCTCAGTAGAACTGACATCAATCCTGTTCAGCGCCTAATGGTCAAAGCTTTTTTTTTAAAAAAAAGGTGCCTGAATTTAGTCTCCTAAATTTATATCAGGCCACTTATAAGTGGCCCAATGGTTTTGAGCAACCAATACATTCAGTAGGAGCTGCTGGACATCCCCTTTGGAAATCAGCCAACTTAAATCCATAATAAATGATGTTATTAAGATTTTTATTTCTCCTATTATTTTTGAAAATGACTGTAATGTGATCTTCTATGTAAATTTAGAGCAGTGTGAATGAACTCTAGACATATAATCCCAAATTGGGCAGCAACAGAAATCTCTTGGCACCAACTATGAGGAGTAAATAATGTTGCAGAATGTTTTAGAGATTTCTTCTCTTCCTGAAACTGGAACCTGAGACGGAAGCATGCCTTCAGCATAAGGTCAAGTATTTAATGTGGCTCAGTGTCATTCAAACATGTTTGGAGAGAAACAGAATGTGTGAGAATACGACAGCTATGTATTTGGTACTCAGTAAATAAGGGTGCTATATGAGAAAAGGATCAGAGCTGTGATAAGGAGTAGAAAAAGGAGAATGTAAGGAAATTAAATCCTCAGGATGGAAAGAAACGGATGGATGAAGTAAAGGAAGGGAAGTTAAAAAAAAAATCACTGCCGCTAGCATGGAAAGAAGAAATGTAATAAGAGACCATGGGGAAATGGGCAGAGGAGATGGATCTGTACTTTTCCCTTACTGCTTCCTGTGGCTGATGCAGAAAAAGAATCCCCTCAATCTCTCTGAACCCAGAAAATCCATATCAGCTTATAACTTTGTGAGTACAGTTTCCAGGAAAAGTTCATCATCTAAGATAGGAAAATAAGATGGATATACAATGCTGTGCTGAGTCAGGTATGCTGTTTATGGTCACTTGGCATCAAAAAGGGTTCTCCATAGGTGGAATAGAAAAGGTTCAGCATTTTCTAACTGGTAAAGAATAAAAAACTTGTGACTATTCAAACACTATTCAAAGTGTTGGTTGTCCAGCAGAACTGGAAAAAAAAGCAAGAAAACTACAATATGACCTAGTAGCTTTCTCCAGTAGCTGACAAATGCATGGCCAACTGCCAAATTGTAAAAAGTAGCAGGTAAACCAAACAACATGTTTAAGAAAAGGAAAAATACATTCACTATAAAATGTATTTTTGTGTTGATAAATTTTGCATAGTTTTTAAGTGATAAGCCCAAATCTCAATATGTCCTAACCCTCAGCTAGGATTCAGATTTTAAAAATAGTCTTTTCCTATCAAAAGTAAGCACCCTGGTTCTATTAAATCTTCTGTAATATATTAAGTAGAAATCATGACAGTTCAATAGCAAAAGGCATCACTGCAGTTCTGTTCTACCATTCTGTACTTCACCTGTTTGCATCTCAAAACCAGAATAAAAAAATGCATTCCTTCCTCATTTTCCAGGAACCCTTTGGTAGCATAGAAACGTAGGGAGCAGCAGACTTAAACAGAAGCATGGGGAATTTAGGTGAGCTATTAGGAAGAATTTTCTCATTATAGGGCAGTTAAGCATTGGAACAGACTACCCAGAGAGGTTGTGAAATCTCCTTGAAGTTTTATAAAAACAGATTAGACAAACACTTGGCTGGGATGGCTTAGACAGCACTGGTCCTACTTTCAGCAGGGGGGTTGGCCTGGGTGACCTTTGGAAATTCGTTCCAGCTCTACTTTTGTCTGATTCTATGATTTTGTGTTCTTAAATCCCTTTGACAGACAAGGTTATTTGGGTAAATCTGATATCTTATACTAGACCAACTAAAATAGTTGGAAAAATTCTTTTTTGCTAGCTTTTGAGTACAAACACCCTTTGTCAGGTTGAGGAAGCATCTGCAGTTGGTCTAGAAGAGCACAGACCAACTGCAGATGCTTCTTCAGCCTGACAAAGGGTGTTTGTTCCCAAAAGCTTGCAAAGAATTTTTCCAGCTATTTTAGTTGCTCTAATAAAAGATATCAGATTTACCCAAAGAACTTTGTCTGCCTATGTCCTTAGACTAACACGGCTACAACCTATACCCCTAAATCCCTTAGATTTTTATTTAAAGCTTGTTCATATCGCTGTCTTAACAATATGATTGAAAAGAATTATGATATTTAAAAAAAAAAATAAGGGGCAGATTCACTAACAGTAGCATGGGATGATATAAGTTATCACTTTCTACCCTAGCTGCCCACCCAAAGGTGAAGAAGTTGAGTTCATAGGAATTTTTTACAAAAGGCCACTGAGAAGATTCACTGACCTAGGTTTCTTGACATCCATAGCTGTGTTTACCGTACACATTTCAGGGCATTCTGAAAGATGAGAAAGAGAGCTGTTCTCCCCTCAAGGGACTTTCCTCCTTACTAGCTTTGCTCTTGGAGTTATGCTAGTAGTAGGAGCATTGAGCTCAGCTAGATATGAATGACCCCAGTACTGTAAAAATCTCTTGACTATGTTTCTATCACTTCTGTCATATTTATGGAAGATAAATTCATTACTCAGCACTGCCAGTCCTAAGAACTGAAATCTGCATTGAAAAAATGTATGCCCTATGTGTGGGTGCACATGTGCATATGCAGAATCTCTGAGCCGTACTACATAAATGCAGTGTTTCTCCGTTGAAAGCACTTAGTGAGAAAGGCAGTTTAAACGGTAATTTTTCAAGGGCACTCAGAAGACTACTACCACTACACATAGTATAAACAGACTTCTCACCAAAAGCATATCCAAGAGTGCTAGTTAGTACATTTGTAGTAATTTTTTAGTCTACATAATAAGTAATTAGTCAGACACATTAGACAATAATGAGAGCTAGTAATCATGATTTTATCAGTAAAGTTAGACTAGGCTCATGTTAAAACAACATTTAATGCAAGAGACTCAATGAATATGCAGAAGGTACAAGTTCTTTATGCACAACAACAAATGTAGTCTGCAAATGAAAGATAACTACTAAATCTTGGCTGGTGTGTGTGAACTCCTATAGTGCAATTTTGCCTCCCCCTCTCCAAGTTATGACACTGCCCTGTTTCTGTCCCTGAAGAACTCAATTTGCTATGCAGAATAAAGTAAAGTACTGATTTGTTTTGCTAATACACAATATCTTTGATCTACCCTTTTAATACATTATCTCTGAAAAGCCTGACTAAAGACTGAATACACAAGTAACCTACAAAATGCATTTTAACAAGCATGTATAGGCAAAGTTTGTGTCTCCTTTTGTGGTCAAACTGGATGAGAAATTATACAAAAGGAAAGAGTTGAATAGCCATTATTTTGCCTAGCCTCAATACCACTGAAAGTAAAGTATGAAGAGTTTTTTTTTTATTATTATTTTGGGATAAATCTCTGTCTTGAAATATGTTATGAAATACCATTGTACACGATCGTAATGGCACAAGTATGTTTGTTCAGTACCTTTCTTATTTTAAGTGATATACATGAATAGGCTCCAAACTTAAAATTTTGGAAGGACTGTGAGACATTATGAACATGAAAAATGATATTGGTATATTAATCTCACAGCTTTCATCTCAGCTGATCCTAAAGTGGTTTATAAGTCACTTCATCCAGCACCAAAATGTACCTCCCTTTGGTAAGAAATGTCACATCAATTTAGCAGTACAAAACAATGTAACTGGAAGTTTATGGCAGGGAGTTGAATAAACTTTTGCAGTTCTGGTTTCAAGGACATAATTCTCTGAGATTAAATATGGTCAGGACATTAGAGGTAATACTATTAGTTTCGTGAAAAAAGTTGATTATACAGTATCTACCATACTGGGGCTTTAATCTTGATTGAAGTCTTAGGGTGTCTTTACACGTGCTCTGGGATTTGCGGGGGGGGGGGGGGGGGGGGGGGTGGACTTAAACTTGCTCTGAGAGCTGCTCTAATTAAAGTGCCCACAGAGTCCCATGTATTCATCATCCCATATGTCAAAATTGTGTCAGGGGCACTTTAACTAAAGCTCATTTGGAGCAGATATCTGGCATGTGTATAGGTGCCTTTAAGTGCCACTTTGGTATAATTATTTAACAAAATAAGCATCAAGAAAGAGCATCCTTGATGAACAAAAGGTGTCTCTCACATTTCCATCTTTAACTGAAAAATAGCAAAATACCATTTCAAGCTGCCATTTCCGTCCTGTTTACTGGTGTTCTTACACAGAGGAAATAGTGTTTCCAAATGCCTCACTGTGGCAGGGCACCTTTGCTGCCTGCCACTTTAAGGGCTTGAGCAGGCTTCAGATCAATCTGCAGGTGGGAGCAGACCCAATCAGGAGAGTCGCATTGCACCCAGGACACTGCCTGATTTGTGTAGGGCTAGGCAGTTAGGGTATAAGACAGGCCCTGAGAGCAGAGCAGGTCAGCTGCAAATGGGGAGCTGAAGTGTCAACATCTCCTGGCCAGAGTACTGCTGTTCCTGGAACACCTGGCAATCAGGGCAGGAACTGTGGGGATGGAGGAGGTTCCTGGTCCAGGGGCATAACCTGAAACTACACCCTGCTGGGGTTGGATGGTGTGGTGGGGCTGCCTGCAGCAGGGCAGTCTCCAGGATACCACACCTCTGCCTCCCTAGTAAAATGCAAGTATGGGGTGCCAGAAAGCCTCAGCCCCCGCTGCCTTGTGGGTGACCCTGTGGAGGGAAGAGGCTAGGGGAGCACACCCCAGCAGAAAAGCACAGGGCCAAGGCCCACAGAGTGGGGCCTGAGGCCCACAGGGCTTAAGGCCCAGAAGCCCCAGTGAGGGGGCACGGTAAAAGCCAGAGGCCATGTAGAGTAGGGTCCACGGGGAGCCTGAAGGACTGCGCATAGGCCAGCTGGAATAGAGCAGGACAGTCAAAGGGCCAGAGCACCCACTGCGAGGGATGGCCAGAGCTAGAGGCTTGGAGTCCCAACTGGCCTAGAGGCGAGACCAGGACGTGTGAGGTCAAAGGTCCCAAAGAGGGCCACTGCCAAGAGGGAAACGGGTCTATGGGGGTTTGCAGCCCAGTATGAGGGAAAAGGGGAGGCCCCAGAGTAGGAGGGATCCAGGTTGGGGTCTGAATGTTCAGTCTGGAATAAAGTGGGGCCCAGTGTGGGGCCAGAGCCATATAGTGATGCCATCTGCAAAGTATGGGACATGGTGTAGGGATGGTACGGAACCATGCATTGTGCCCTTGGCATCAGGACATTAAATGGGCAGCCTCCTGCCTATAAACATCTTTTTGGTTGCATCAAAGGCAAGGCATGAAAGACAGATAGGGGGACTGCTTTAGACAGGTGGGCGGGCCAACTTTGGGACTGGCCATGAGATGGCCCTCTGTCATGCTCACTACTAACCCTTCCTCAGCACCTTCTTATTTTGCAGGTGTCTGCTTCCCCAAAGCAGGCCTTATTGGTTTTGCTTGCTTGTTGGCTCCAGAACAAAGTATTAGACCTCTAGAGCAGTGATTCCCAAATTGTGTGCCTTGATACACTAGTATGCTATGAAAGCAATGGATGTGTGCCACAAGATCCTACTGTATGAGGAGGTAAATGCTCTCCTCCCCTGTCTGGCATCCTATGTTTACTCATCTACTCCAGTGGTGCCTGAAACTGCTCCTCTAGGGATTGCCACCACTGCTGCTGCCTTCCTGCCCCTAGACAACCTCTGTGCTTGGCCCCCTTCATGCTCCCAGCAGTAGTTCACTCTGCTGCAAGTGGGCAAGTGCCCAGATGGGCCTGCCTTGCAGCAGCTGGTTCATCCCCTTCACTCTTCCCACAGTCTTCTTGCCATGAAACCCTTCAGGATGAGCCTCAGTTCAAGTGTTAGGCATTGTATATATATCAGGGTGGAATGCCACAGTTCTCTTACAGTAAAAACAGACCTTGGATTTCTCCAAGGACAAAACCTTTTATTTTGAGATTATACAGACCTACAAGACCATTGTCCCACTAAATACCTGTGAAGTATCTGAAATAACACTTTCTCCTGGGACAATCATAACTAATTCAAGTTAATTGTCCTTCATTGTAGAGACAGGCTACATGTGTAAAGGGCTATGGGGCTCCAAGTTTTGACTGGAACCAATCAGAACCACCTCAGATGTGATGTCTGTTTTTAGCTTTAACCTTGATTCTTATATGGCTAGTCTGAGTTTGAGTATGTGAGGTTCTTTCTTTTCATGTATTTGTAACCACTGATGCAGTGTTAATATGATTAAACAGACTTCTTAAGATCAAAAAGAAAGAAGATAGAGAGAAATGGTTATTTTTAGGAGTGGGAAGCATTAAAAAAGGTTGTGGGGGGGGAGTGGGGAGGGTTAAAACATTCTGCATCCCTGTCTCTCTGACCAGGAAGTTTGCCATCCATTGAGGTAGGCCTGACTTATTTACCCCCCTACAGCAGGACAGTATAAATATCAAACTGTTCTTCCAAACTGTTTCCTTTCTTCAGAAAGATATCTTTTTTATGTTCCACTGATCTTTCTTTCCCACTTTTTTCCCCTTTTCTCCCTTTTTCTCATTTTTATAACAGCTTCCTATTAAATTAAGCCACTATATTTATGAAGTAAATATTCCAATCCCTTGATTCCTTTGATATGGTGTCTCAGGACTAATTTAAACAAAATCTTTACAAGTTTAAGGGAGAAGATTAATTCATCTTCCTCTGCATTTCCTAGCTAAGACTTTTTTCCAAATTTTTTGTAATGCTTTAAATGAATACAGAATTCAAAGTTACTAGAACTTATTACCTAAAGCGTTGTTAAATTTACTCTGATGCAATTGGCTTTAGGTAACTAAGCATCATAGATTAAAAATAAAATGAATCGTCGATATGCTACTCATTTGATGAGTAAACATATTGCATTAAAAATCTTGTATTTTTAAATTTTTATTTTAATTTTCCTGCACTCTGATTTTAACTTCATTGGCCCAGGTTGACTTGGCCATCTCACCTAAAATGAATAAATGACAAAGGAGGTATAAGATAAGGTAAAAACAGATGTCACAAAATTAAGCAGATCATCTGCAGTGGAATGTGTCCTACCACAGATGATCTACTTTATGGTCAAAAACACGTGTCAACTATTCTCCTACATCAGGCAATGGCCCAATACAGGACAATGGGAAACATTTTCCCCTTGCCTGGGGATTCCCTGCTCCTCACTTCACTTCCCTGTGCCTCCTTGATTGGTCCCATGCTGGGTCCCAAGCTGACCTGCACCTCATAGAGCACTGTGTATCCCAGCACAGAGTGGGGCAGAGGAACAAGTTGCCGTGGGACCCACGGATCCATGGCTACTTATGCCTCCATATTGGTACCCACACTGGACCAAGCTTCCATGTAATGCATGGGTTGGCAAGGAGACATGGAGCAGCATGGGACTTGGGGAATTCTCAGAACCCTGTGAACCCAAACTGGGACCCACAGTGGGGCCTATGCCACGTCATGCTTTGCAAAGAGGCACAGGGCAGCATGGATCCTGGCATGGAGGCACAGGGTGCCAGGAATTCCCTGTGTATCATGACACCCTGCACCTCCTTGCCAGGACCTGTGCTGATCTGTACCACCACATGAAGCATACCTTGGCACAGGATCTGGCACAGGCCCCAGCATGAAGGCACAGGGTGCTGGGAATTCCCCAGGTCCCATGCTTCCATGCTAAGACCCATGCAGGCTTTCTCCACTTAGAGACACACCCCTTAAGATCTTGGGGCAAATCTCTATAAGCAGTTGTAAGCAGTTTGCCTGGGAGAGCAAATACATCTTAGGTATTACCCTCAAAGACTATTCAAAACTTCTCCTAGGCAAGGTCAGTTCTCCAGCAACTAGATGTATCAGCTGTTCAGCTGTATTATACCAATAGAGTGGAAACCAGTATCTGGTCTTTTGATGAGGACATTTTTTTGCCAAAAGACATTTCAGAAAAATATTTGTATGAGAGAGGAAGAGATTGGGACAGAAGAAGAGCCCCAAGAAATTGAAACGGGCATTACTTACCCTATTGGGAGCAGAGGGAAGCCCGACCAGAGCAGGGAGCATGCTGCCATGTTTTTACAGTGTGTGCTGCCTTTGGTTTGGTGGAGGTAGCACAACAAGCAGTACTTCTGGCCCTGGAGAGGGACAGCTAGGGGAGAAGCACGTCAGATAGGTGAAGAAGCAGCTGGAAGTTCTCCCAGCAGCCAGCATCCTGTATGGAGCAGTGGATGAGGGAGGCAGGCATGCCAGAGTGGTTAGAGGACCACTAGTGAGTCCAAGGAAGCACAGAGACAAGGCATCACTCCCGGACAGCCCAGAGACATTTAAAGGGATGGAATCGGTCCTGAAGGATCGGTGAGTGGCGGGACCTATTGTTCCTTAGTTCCATGCATTTTTTGTACTTATTTTCTATTGGGGACTATGGTCCTTTTGTCCATCTTCTGTGAAAGTGGTTAGAGGAAGAAACCAGCTGTCTTAAACCTGGGCAGAAAGATCCGGCAAGAATCGAGCAACTTGCCTGTCTGGGGAATTTTTCTTTTTACTTGTTTCTGTTCCTTTTTCAGATTTGTGGATGCAGCCTTAAGGGACTCCTTGGGAAAAGGTTTTGGTTGCTCCAAGAGCCGTAAGGCATTGACCCTCCACTCCATTGTGGGACTATGTATATTTGTATGCTATCCTAAAGAGGAGCAGCAGAGGCAGGCCGAACAAGAGATCCCAGTCTGAAATGACATGAGTTTCCCATCTCATGGACAGGACTAGGACATATCTGAATTAAGAGATATATAACCCAATGAGTTATTAAATTAAAAAGTGCCTTAGGATACCTGAATATCTCTGGGTGAACTCCTGGGTACTGTTTCAGTAACTCAGCATTCAATGGCTGGCTGCTAAAAGGTTATACAAACCTGAAACCATTGGGTATCAGCCGGAATGTGGTAAGAGTTGGGTGTAAGGGGAAGCAGAGCCCCATGATGAAAGCCCTCCAGGAGGAACTAGCAGAAGTGTCATTAACCCACATCCAACTCCCAATAGCAAAAGCATACATCAATATGTGGTGGGCAAGAGAGTAACATCAGGAGTTGGTGACAGCATTAACAGGTTCCCCAATGGCCTGCTCAGGCAAGACATCAGGCAGGCACAGGCCATGACCATACAGCATCCATCCCCAACCATTTTGTTAAAACAAAATTTATTAAGCTCCAAAAGAAAATGAAGATAAATTTGGGGATCTCACAAATCATAGTGATATGAAATTACTGTCCTCCTGGTAACTCTAAAAGTTACTTCAACTTTATACCAAGGGTAGCAAATGGAATAAATGTCATTATTTCTATTCTAAGAATAATACAAAGTTGATGTATCTATGTGGACACGCATATGTTCCACTCTCTTTGTATATATGAACTTCACTGTCTTTTTAATAGTAAGCTTTACTAGCCACTTCATAGTTAGAAGGTTCTTGCAAGATCCTGAATAGACTCCTAACCTTTTATTGACCTGGTTGAAGCCAGTGGGAGATAAGGAAGTTGGCACCTGACTGGACTAGGTCATAAATTTGTGACAATTGTATAATCTTGATTTGGCAGCATATACTAGTCCAGCTTCTTCCAAACAAATCCTTTCTGCTTGGAATTTCTCCTGCATGTTCCCCTGTTCCCCTGGCTAAGGAGTTGTTTTGTTTGTACATATTCAATTGTTTGCATTTTATATGGACAAGTACAAGAGACTAATAGGTGGTAGTTAACTTCCCAGTCTTCTTTAACTGGCAACATGCTATCTCCCAATGCAGCTTTGTCTACACAGTCCAAATCTCTCTCCACTAACAACTAGTTCCTTCACATGCTTTCTCAGGAGGTTTGGTGGTTCATTTTGGAGATGCTCACTACAAAAACAATATTTGAAATATGAAAATTATTCACAATCCTTGTCTGAAGTCCTATGCGGCATATAAACTGCACAGGGCCAAAGAGACACTTGAATAGGAAGTCTTGCTGAGCTAATTAATACCACTGGACCAAAGCTGCCATTAGCATATCTGTTTGGGATACATTCTAAGCATGGAAGAATGAAGCTTCTCTCAGTCTTCTGTGAAGGTAAAGTCTTGCCTAAGAATGAGGCTTCCTAAGTAGCATTTGTTGTTGGTTTTCTTAGCCTACATACAGATAGCTGGATGGATAGATAAATTATAGTTTTATACCTGTCCACTCATCTTAATTTTTTTATATTTAATTCATGTGGGGGAGTCTTTGGAATATTAACTCAGATTTGAACCTCTGAGGGTTTATTATTTTAAATATATTATGAGGGATACAATTAGCTGTTTAATAGTTAAGAATGATAGATGTGAAACTGGTAAATCTTGTCTGATAAATGTTACAGCCATTTACAAAAACATGCTGTTAGGAAGCATTCCTTGTAACAATAGAGTTGGTGAATGGGAAATGCATGCTGTATATGTACTCTGTAATGTTTGCCAATACAGGTTTCCCTTGCTTTATGCTGTACATGCGTTCCTGGAAAACAGTGCATAAGTCAAATTCATATAAAGGGAACCCACTTGACAATGTAACAAATAGGGATATGTTCCAAGACCTCAACTGTACTGACCCCCAGACCCATTTTTACCACTTTTACAAGACAATTTTGGTATTCACCAACAGCAGCCAGTATACACAAGCACAGGGTGGTGGTGAATGTTTAGTTGCTGTGAAGAGAGGGTGGTGAAGGCTTCATTGATGGACCAGGCACAGCTGGTAAACCCAGACTGGTGGGATGGGTGGAGCACCACATGGGAGTTGGGGGGTGAAGGGGTTTAAAGCTGGCTGGGAGCTGAGCGGGTTTTCAGCCTCCCTGCTCCCAGCTGCCTGGCTGGCTGCAAACCTCCCCTGCTCCCAGCTGACTGCAAACTCTTCCCCCCTCACCCCAGCTCCTGTATGATGCTCCACCCACCCCACCAGTCTGAGCTCACCAGCTGCACCTGTGATAGACCAAGGAGAGGATTAGGAGGTAAGCTTGCAGGACACTTAGAAGGCATTATGGGGATGGCAACTATAGAAACATGTTTTGCAGACAATGAGCAAAGAGCACAGATCTACAGCCAGGTCATGAGGCGCTACAGGGATTTGGGAGCAGGGCTAAAGGGTCTGGGGGCACAGATGGTGTTCTCGTTGATCCTCCCAGTCTCAGGCTATGGGCTGAGGAGGGAGAGGAGGATTCACGTGGTCAACCAAAGACTGCGGCACTGGTGTTGTCGGGAAGGCTTTGGCTTTCATGACCACAGCCTGCTCTTTGGCGAGAGAGGCAGCGAGCTGCTGGGAAGAGATGGCCTCCACCTCTCTCCCCTAGGGAGGAGGCTCTTCTCAGCCAGACTGGCTGACCTGCTCCACCAGGCTTTAAACTAAGCCCGCTGGGGGACGAGCCCTGGTAAAATCTGTGGGCAAGGAAGGAGCCCCCCAGGGGACACTTGCCTGCCTGTACACAAATGCCAGGAGCTTGGGGAATAAGCAGGAGGAGCTCATCCTCCTGCTCAGTGCAAATAATGATGATGTCATTGGGATAACGGAGAACTGGTGGGACTCCACCCATGACTGGACCATGGGTATAGATGGCTATACCCTGTACAGGAGGGATCGTGTAGGTAAAAGGGGCGGGGGTGTAGCTCTCTATGTTAAGGAAAGGCTACACATCCCTGCAAGCTGATATTGGCGACCAGGGTGGACGACTGGAGACCCTCTGGGTTAAAATCCGTGGGGAACAAGGCACAGGGGACACAATGGTGGGAGTCTATTACAGACCTCCCACCCAAAGTCCTGAGCTTGACCAGGAGTTTGCCCAGGAACTGGCTGAGGCAGCATGCTCCAGGACCATGGTTG
>NW_005842311.1:763470-771530 GCF_000455745.1 Alligator sinensis
GCAGTGCTATGTTGGCTAGCACTATGGAAGAAAGAGACTTGGGGGTCATCATTGACCACAAGATGAACATAAGCCTGCAATGCGATGCAGCAGCTAGTAAAGCGACCAAAATGCTGGCTTGCATCCATAGATGCTTCTCAAGCAAATCCCGGGACATCATTCTCCCCTTGTACTCGGCCTTAGTGAGGCCGCAGCTGGAGTACTGTGTCCAGTTTTGGGCTCCACAATTCAAAAAGGATGTGGAGAAGCTTGAGAGAGTCTAGAGAAGAGCCACGCACATGATCAGAGGCCAGGAAAGCAGACCCTACGATGACAGGCTGAGAGCCCTGGGGCTCTTTAGCCTGGAAAAGCGCAGGCTCAGGGGTGATCTGATGGCCACCTACAAGTTTATCGGGGTGACCACCAGTATCTGGGGGAACATTTGTTCACCAGAGCACCCCAAGGGATGACGACTAGGTCGAATGGTCATAAACTACTACAAGACCATTTCAGGCTGGACATAAGGAAGAATTTCTTTACTGTCCGAGCCCCCAAGGTCTGGAACAGCCTGCCACCGGAGGTGGTTCAAGCGCCTACATTGAACACCTTCAAGATGAAACTGGATGCTTATCTTGCTGGGATCCTATGACCCCAGCTGACTTCCTGCCCTTTGGGCAGGGGGCTGGACTCAATGATCTTCCGAGGTCCCTTCCAGCCCTAATGTCTATGAAATCTACACAGGAGACTATATTTTGGTGCACATAACTCCCACAATGCACCGCGCAAAGCAGCTGACTGCAGTTTTCCTCCACACTGATTGCATAAGAGTGAATTTACCTTGCATATAATGAATTTTTGGTATGAAAAAGGGTCATCGCATAAGAGCAAATTCACACATACAGAACCTACCATACAGAACCATAAAGCAAGGGAAACCTGCAACTCTTTATAGAATACAGCAACTTCCAGAAGCCAGTGTTTAACTTGCAAATGGCAAACCAGTGGACTGACTCGCTCCTCTACTTTAATTAAATTATTTCTATTCTATACATGCTTTCATGGAAACAACTCTCACTTCAATCATACTTAAAAGCCATATTAAGAAATTTGCAAGGCTAGCATTGTTCATTCCACTGAGATTGAAGAAATTCAGTAAAATGATGGTGTTTATTCGTCTGCCTCTCCTCAGACACGAGATTCCTGATTCTGCAGTCATTGCAAGCATGGCATTCCCTGATGGGTCCAAGGAGGTCTGTCTGTGTGAGCAGCAGCTACCAAAGCAAAGTGTTGGAAATGAATGTAGTAGTTTTCCTTTAATGTGCACTATTGGTTTTCCAGTCATTGCAGATTACTGAATGTTGTGCTTAAGGTAGTCCTTAAAAAATTATTAAGAAATCTTTCTGGAACCTGTATTTAAAAAATATTGCATGATTTAATATGTCCTTGTCTATAAGGCAGAGTCCTTTGGTGATATATAACCAGGTAACCATAGTTTCAAGAGAGATTCTAGCTTATTCATGGCAATAGAGGAACAAGAGTAGTAACACCCTGCCCACTTTGGAGCAGTTAGTGCAAAGAACCAAATGTTAGTCCAAACTACTTACTTAAGAGTGTTTCATGCAGGGAAGAAATGCTGATCGGAGATGTTGAGGCTCCTTAACCGGGTGGATGTGAAGTTGCATTGCTATGTCTTGAAGTGAAGTTTGTAATTCTTTTGTAGTGCATAATTTTTGACCTCATCAGAGAAAAGTGTAACTTTTCACTTGAAGTGTAGTTCTGCTATAAAAAGCTGTTTTTAAGAAGGTGTCATGAAGTTCCGTGTTGTCTGTTTCTCAGGCTGTGTACAAACATTTGGGGAGGTTAGATCACATTAAAAATGGCCACCCAATCTAACTTCGTTCACCCAGGTGCAGATCTTACACTAGTTGGGTGGATCTACATGCAAACTATACAGAAGTTCAGGAAGTTTAGATTGGTCTAAAAATCTAACGTAAATGTACTTCTGAGGTAGTTGAACTTAGCTCAGGTCCAGTGAGTCTTATCTAACTGAATTTCTATACAGTTCCCAGCTCAGCCCCAGGGCAAGGAAAGCCCAGCTGCTGGCCCGAGCTCCGGAGCTATGTTTTTCGTATCCCCTTTCTGGCACCAGGTTATTTTTAGCCCCCCAGTCCCTCCCTCCCACCCCCAGATGAACAACCCCCACCTACCCCCACCCATGTGCACAGATCAGCCAGGCTCCCCCAGTCCATGACCACCACCCCCATCCCACAAGCCACTCCCAGTGCCATTTATACTGGCATTTACCAATGCCGAGAACTAAGGAAGTAAGTCAGGGTGGGAGGAAGGGCAGGAGGGATGGTGAGTAGGTTGCCCAGGGCGGGTTGTTTGGAAGGGTATGGGGGTGGGTCAGGGGGCTTAAAATAGCCCCTGGTCCCAGGAGGTGGGGGAGAGAGCCCCTCTCTTCCAAACCCTCCTGATCCTGCCAAACACTCCCGGACCCCAGCAACACCCCCACTCCCCCAGACCCTGCCTGTCCCTCTGATTCTCCCTGCAGACTCCACCTGCCACCCAACCCTTCCATGGACCCTCTGGTTCCCCCCAGAGCCTGCTTGCCCTCTGAACTCCCCTGTCCTCACCACACCAGAACCCTTTCCCAAATTACCTTAGATAGGGTGGGTATTTTAACACAATCTAATCACTCCCTAGCCTCCATGAATGTCTGTATGCAGCCTCAGTAATTCTTTATCAAGTGTACTCAATGTTATGCATTTCTTTGAGAATTTAATAGTCATACTTGCAAGCTGAGATAAGGTCAAGCAAGGGTTGTACCTTCTCACACATCATCACCTGAAATAAGTCCTGCAGGCTAAATTCTGCCCTCCATGACAACTCTGTTGTTTTCTATTTGTGTCACCTGTGATGCTTGTGCAAACCTGTTGCCTTCTCTGGGGTGGCACTGGTGTTACTGATTAAAATTGCATGTATGTATTAGATTTCAATAAGTGTAAATTTAATAAGTAGATACATGAGAGAGGAGGAAAGTATAGCTCACTCTCCTGTTCTGATGCTGGTTTTCTAGAACTCAAAGGAATAAAAGCAATAGAAACTTTGTCGCTCAAGTCAACAGATATAACTGAGTGCAGTGAGGGATTAGTTCTGATGAGTAAGAACATACCATTATTATATAGGCACTTTTCAGAGGACAAGTGCACTTTTAAAGTGGACTGTTGAGTGGGTAAGTATATTTGAGGATCTCTTTTCATGTCTTCTAAAATATTCTTTGCAATGCAACTTTTATTTTGACTCACTGTTTTTGGCACTTCCTATTCTTCCCACAGGGAAGTATTAATTATCTCTTTCATCTGATGAGATTTACATTTCCAGTCCCACAATTCTGCCATAAATATGCAGCTGGGAATTTGATGATGTTCTCTTTGTATTCTGGTGCAAAGACTGGTATTAAATGTTTGGGTTGAACTGGAAAATTCCACCAGAATTAAATAAAGCAAAAAAAAAAATTGCATTGGTAACAGTCTGTTAATATATTAGACAGAAAGATCTGTTAAATTATATTGATCTTTTATTAAATTATTAATATTTTTACTCACCCTTTTGTTACCTAGAAGAGAACAGAAATGGCAGTCTGGCTCATGAAAGTACTATAGCTTTGTTGAACAGAATACTTCAAGCACCAGTGGACACATTTCTGCAATAGTGGACACATCTACATGTGGCCATACAGCACTGTTGTTACTGCTCCATTATTTAGTACTTCCTTTTGGAAGTACTAAACGACAGTACAGCAACAGCCCATACTATGCCATGCCGGCTGCACACAATTATTTTTAGCTGCTACATCGCCGTAGCAGCATGCTATAATGAGGAAGCACATTGCTACAGCAACGTAGCTGCAGCATCATGGGTTTTGCCAATTGATGCTACATCACTATAGCACATTGCTACGGTGACGTAGCATCACATGTAGATGTGACTATTGTGAAATTAATTAGGTTTTATAGCTCATGTTCAAAAACAATTTCTGAATATTTTATGAGTACCAGCACTGGGTTCTGACTGTTTTATTTTTAATTACTTAGTTATCCATAGGTTATTTGTGAAAAAATTCACCAATCTCAAATGTTTAGTAATTTTAGCATGTTATATTCTTGCTGCAAAAGTCATACAAGAAATGCTTTGTTAGCTCTTCTCTGTTTATCATTAATCATTGATTGTTCACTATTAATCATTCTTTATTCTGTATCTGAAAAGGTTTCTATCACTCATGGCAATAGTGTCACATAACTCAGTTTTCCAGTCCCTCCTCATGAGTAATAAAGAGTAAACATTGAGGAAACAGATCACAAACTAAAATTTCTTAAGCTGAAAGGTGTTCTATTTGTTTAAAACAGTATATTAGAACAATTCAAGGTTGGCTCCTGAAAATTTTATAAACTGAAAAGAGTCAAAATCATGTTCACAGTGAGTGACTTAACAATTTTAATCACAATCATGATTATGATGATTATGAAGGCAGGGTGTATGTGCATCTTATAGACTCACTAAATCAGAGATATATAGCATAAGCTTTCATGAGCCCAAGCTCATTTCATCAGATGCTCTGAAAAGACATGCACAGAGCAGTGAATAAACTGAGTGATTTGAAAAAAGACAGGACAGCATGTGGGAAAGGGCAAGGGGGCAGTGCTGGGAGAGGCAAACAAGCAATCAAGTCATGGAAACTAAGGGATTATGATGATTATGTCCAGGGACCTTATTGTTTAGGGTATGTTTTTATGTTATCAATTTTGAAATTGTTTCTTAAAATATTCTGTGACACTGTGAATAAATGTGAGCAGCTTATCTAATGTCCATTTTCCTGATGTGTTGCTTTCATTGTTTCTTGTAGAATAAGTCCTTTGATCTGATCCTCACGGTTTTTCTCTTTACAAAAACCTTTGTTTTTATGTCAGTGTAAATCAGGAATAAACCACTAAAGTCCATGGAATTACCCTGCTGTGAAAGTAGAGCAAATGGAATCAGAAATAAGTTTAAGACATTTGCTTATGGAATTCATCTCTCTCCAGATAGATTTAGACTTGCTTAGATTCATGCTCATAGTGGCTGCTTTTGAAGCTTTAAAATATTTATGTGGCAAGCAGTCGTGGAGTTTCTGTTCCCATTAAGTTGTTCCAGAAATGTTTTTGGTTTCTTCATCCTTGTTACTTTAGGTGTCAATTATTCTGAGTTGCATTTGCCTTCAAGATTCAAAACATACTTTGTGTCAGTGCAGGTGAGGTTCTTGAGTGGACCCTGGTTGCTGCACTTTTAAGTAGTGTAGTCTCTCTTAGCACAGTTGAGGCTATAAAATAATTGCTGTCATGTTGGAGATTAGAGTTGCTTCTGAATAAAGGTTTCACTGCTCAAGACAAAAATGTAAGTCACTTCTTTCTTATCATTGACACATCGGTAGGCATGCAGGAACTGTAGTGTGTACTTCAGTCTGCATGTGTGTGTGCATATGTGTACTAAAATATAGTGGATACATAAATATCTCAGTGAATATCACTTTTCTAAAATAGGTTTGTGGTACTTCTTTCCTATGTCAGAGCAGAGCTTAGTGGTTGAGTGCCTCGGCACAGTGGAACTCTGTAGCACAAGGCACGGTGAGATTTTGTACAAGGGAATTTCTCGGCACGGTGGAGAACCCCGGCGTGGAAAGGTTCCCGCCACTCATATGCAAATTCACACATTATTATTGGCCGGTTCTAAATTATTCCTACGTGGCGACTAGCAATTGGCTCGCTAGCCGTATAATAGGTTGGAGCAGTTTCCGCCCAAGTTGGAGAACTCCACGCCCATCTCGGAGTGAACGTGGCGGACTGATCAACCACTGACGACTCCCCGTCGCCGACCGACCCCGATGTACCCACGTGTCCTGCATGCTCGTGTTTAGAAAGATATCTCGTCTTATCAGAGCTCCTCGGTTAAACTGTAACTGAAGTTTGAAGTTAACGTTCTTCCTACGCTGTACATCTCGACAGTGTAAGTAAAGCCATCTTTGTTTGAACCAGTACACGTTTGTGCCTAATTCTACTCCAGTGGTCAAAAGTACCCATCTGTACGTGCCGGGTTTCTGGCCACAACCCAGCTGACCCTTTCCCGGATCCCCCTCGGCCCCCACATCCTATACTTTTAGTAGGTTTCTCTCTAAGAGTTTAGTTAATTTTACCAATATACACATTTTGCTGTTATAGTTTAGATGTCCTTTTAGTTTGCAATCTTTTAAGTTTTCTTGGATCATAGTGAATAACACAGTGAGAAAAGACTTTGTATTTATTATGTCGATTTATAATCTAGTCACTGCAAACTAATTTCTTAAAAATATCAATGAGACTACAGATATAATTTAGGCTTGACATCTGGGACACCCAAAGAAGCCATAGAAAATTAGGTGCCCCAAAACCACATATTTTTAGTGGTAGCATGTTTAGGAAGTTCTTAGCTTTAAATTATAAAATATATCCCTAATTTAATAATGTGTATGTGAAACACGTGTGCGTGCGTGTGCGCGCGCGCGCGCACACACACACACACACACACACACACACACAAATGTAGTCATGTTTTTCAAGTCCCTATCAGATCACAATTTTTTTTCTAGTTCAGTTGGGGAGTAATACAATTCAGCTTGGGAGTAACACAATTCTTATTTTGATGTTATACCTTTCAAGAATGAAGCTTTGGGTCCCAGTGAGATCACACAAAAGTAGTTCTTGTTAATCCAACAAAAAGTTAGATGGTGTGTATCTCCTTGGAGACTAATCCTAAAACTGATTAGAATTCCATTGACTGTGTGAGGTGAATTCACTCTATTCAGAGATACAGATAGTACTATTTTAGGGAAAATTGTATTATGTGTAAGTGAATGAAGGAGAAAGGCCAGAGAAATGGGGAATCACCTGTCACTGTCTAGGACTGTTTTCATTGCAAATATGGAGTAATGTTAGTGCCACCTCCACATTTCAGTGCTCTCAGAGGCATGAGGATACTCATTTGAAACCTGTGTTCCTTTTTTAGGTGCTTAATTATAATCCTTTCTCTTTATTTTGTTTCATTTTCCAGAAACAACCATACAAGGTTAATTAACAAAATGACTTAAAAAGTAAATTAAAGGAAATCTTATTTCCCTAAGAGAATCCACATCATCTTTTTTACTCATAACTACAGTTTCTGTCTCTAATCCTAATCTTAAAAAAAAAAATACTCATCAACAGGGATCTTGGTTTTCTATTTCCCATGGAAAAATGGGGAAAACCACTGATTCCCTGTTTTTAACGGAGAAAATATAGATTTCTCTTTTTAGCAGAGACATCCATGTATTCTCTGCTTTTGCAAAGAGCTCTTGCAGGCTGACACAGCTCCAGCCTGCAAGAGCTGATTGCAAAAAGGGTGGGAAACTCCCAGCCCTGCCCAGAGCGGGAGGGAGAGGGGGCAGAGCATGGCCTGAGCCTCTGAGGCAGCCAAGGCCAGGCTCAGACTCACACTCACCCTTCACCCCTGGAGCATGGAGGTAAATGGAGCTGTGAGGCAGGGCTGTGGAAGATGGTTGGGGGCTGAGGGAGTTGTGGGTGTTGCTGGCCCCAGACAGCACACCACAGCTGGGAGCAAGCCCAGAGGGTGAGGGGACTTAGCAGGCAAGTGAAGCAAGGCACAGTGTGGTTGTGCCCTCCATGTGCAGGCCACACACATGCTGCCCAGCCACCTGCCCAGGGGAGGGGGAGAGGGAGGCTGGCATGCAGCCAGAGCACAGCTCCATGGCTGGCTCTGCAGCCACGGCAAGGGATGGAGGCGTGGGGGGGAAGGGGCTTGGGCTTGCACGTGGCACTGCCACTTACCTGGAGGCCTGTGACAGTGGTAACAGCCGCTGCGTACAATACCTCCCACTGCTGCCACGGAGCCATGCCCGGAGCTGTATGGCCAGTCACCAGGTGGCGGCAGCAGCAGCAGCAGCGTGGTGGTGGCTGGGTGGCACGCAGCCATCCCCACAAACACCCCCCCGCACCACCCCGCCGCCCTTGGCC
>NW_005842311.1:771842-774129 GCF_000455745.1 Alligator sinensis
GCAGCCGCCGCTGGCACAGGCAGCCCAACAGGTAAGTGGCAGCAGCCACCCATGCCAACAGTGACTGCTGCTGTGTACAAAACCTCCCGCTCCTGCCAGAGAGCCGTGCTCGGAGCTGTGCGGCCAGTGGCAGTGGTGCAGCACGGGATGGTGGTGAGGATGGCTGCCTGCCACCCAGCTCCACAGCGGCAACAGAAGGTTTTGTAGGTAGCGGCCATCACAAGCCTCCAGGTAAACAACAGTGCCACATGCAAGCCCACGGATTTTGGGCTTTTAATCAGAAAAAACCAGGATCCCTGCTCATCATGTTTCATTTTGTAAAATCTTATCCAGTATACTATTTTGTATCCACTTTTGTTATTTTTATTGGAACTTGTATCCTGATGTCTATGGATTGGTTTCTTCTACAAACCAGTTTCATTTATAGGAGATACATATCTGAGACCTTCATTTATACAATTGCTAGATTCATGTAGAGGTTATTTAATATAGTTCATTATTTTAGATTTTTTTGTTTATCTTGGAGTGAAGGATGCAGATAATGATGCTTAATGGTCATTTATTACAGGCTCTGACAAGCCAAATGCAGACAATATGTACAAAAGGAGTAATGCTGACTTAAGCTGGTTGCCCATACTTTTCTAAAATAAGTCTCATGGCCTATTTTTTCCCCATTTTGAAGTCCCTATCTTTTCAGTAATGATACAAGTACTGCTTGTGTCAAGGTGTTGCTTATGTCTTGCTGAATTCTAGCGAGTGACTTGAGGGTGGTCTTTTCTATTACACTTTAAAAGATATACAGTGTATGTGGCCTAGAGCAAAGATTTGATCACAGAGTATGACCCAGCTCAAATCAGGTTGCAGAGGCTAACTGGATCCATGTTTTTGTTTTGGTCCAGACAAATCATAACAACTAAAACAGTCATTTTTATGTTACTAAAATAGTCATTCTTTTAGAAAATGTGGCTGGTCTGCAAGACTGGATCAAATACCTTCTGAGGGGGTTTTTTCCAGTTTGTTCTGCAAGACTGAATGAAATACCTTCTGAGGGGTTTTTTTCCAGTTTTTAGAATAACTTGGATTTTTTGGTAAGGAGAGTAATGAAAGAGGTTGGACCTTTTGGTATCACTACAAACCATGTTTGACACCCTAACCAGTTAACCTTGTAAGAAAGGGGACTAATGTAATCCATATCCTACACACAGACCTTGGAAAACCAAGGCAAATGACTTATCTAAGGGTGAAGTTGCACATTACCCTTAGATCATACTAAATTTGTGGAATATTAAGCCATAATAAAGTTAGAACATGCTGTAAGCAGTTGCATGTGAAGGGTTAATACTGTTTCTTGCTTGTACAGCTCTAACGTGCCCCTAAAGGGCAGACAAGCACAGGCATTGCTAGGAACTAGGACAGATGGGGTGCCTATACACGTGCAGCAAGTCTGCTCTGATGCATGGTAATTATGATGCAATGTAATAGAGTCTGCTGGAGCGTGGTAATTAGTGCACTCCAACAGACTTCAGCATCACATGTCAGTGTCCACACACTGAAAAATGGCAGTAGGGGCACTTTAACTAAAGCTTGTTAGGTGACCTGTAGTTAAAGCACCCCTGCCACAATTTTTCAGCGTGGGGATGCTGATAGACATGAAGCTTTGGGCACTTTAATTAGACTAGCTCTGCGAATTAAAACACCCCCCCCCCACCCCCACTCCAGAGCACATGTATAAATGCTCATGAGCTCTATCCCTGTTCTGGGGGTAGGGGGGGGAGGGAAAGAAGGGAGGCTTGAAGTAATGCATTCTAGGATGCTGGAGGACTTCAAATTACTCATTTTATCTCCATGGAGCAGACTGAAGTTGCCCTAACAAGAGCTGGATAGCATGGCACAGAATTAACCCTCACCTGAAGTGGCATAACCGATATGATCTGAAAGCACTTAGCATAAGTTAACAAGCTTTAGCTTGAGGACAGTCATGTTTTAGGTGCCCTTAGTATGGTTTAAATCATAGATTCTCAACCTGTGGTACCCTGGGGTATGCAAGACACAGGCAGGGGGTACGCGGGCACTGAAAACCCCCATAACAAGGGGGTGCTGCTGCTCCCCCCGCTGCCTCTGGGTTTGCGCCCAGCCGCTTGTCCTCCCCACCCCCCCAAGTCGGCCACAGGCTGCTGCAGGAGGGCGAGGGCGGGCACACAGATACCTGCGCACTCCCCACCCAAGCCCAGGCAGGTAAGTTTCTTTCTTTATCCTGCCTGGGCTTGGGGGGGGGGGGGGGGGGAGC
>NW_005842311.1:774160-807161 GCF_000455745.1 Alligator sinensis
GGGGGGGGTGGGTGAAAGACAGACTGAGACCTTCTCTCTCTCTCTCTCTCTCTCTTCACCCTCTTCTCTCTGACCCCTTCCTCCTCTCAAAACTATGGCAAAAAGTTTGGCTCACCATGCATTGCACAGCACTTTAAATTCCCTAGTAATCATTTGGTGTGCCATGCATTGCACGGCACCGGGTTCAACCCTCCTAGCTTTGGCCAACATCACGTCTAGCCCAGGTACATACTTGAGTTGTGCAACCCTGGTGTAAATGGTGGCAACCCTACCCACACCAGATTAGACATCTATCATATCAAGGCCTTATATACACAGTTCTTCTTCCAATATATGGCACACATTATTCTGTAAATATAAAATCCCTTGGAAAATTGAATGTTGGGGTACTTATTAAAATTTTCAGAAGTTAGTGGGTACTTGCTACTTTGAAGGTTGAGAAGCACTGGTTTAAATGTAAGATGCAGCTTCCTTAAGATTGCATAATGAGTCAGTAGTAGAACAGGGATTAGTACCTGGAGTTCTGACTACCCACTCCCTATTCTGATCATTAGTAATGCTGTCTTGAATTACTGCTAAATTTTACCCAAGGCAACAAATGTAGTGTTGAGGGAAACATGATTTTATTATTCTGATTCGTAAGATGCATTGCTGCATGCTGTTTCTTAATTGCAGTCTTTTGAGGCAAAAGTTTCTACTACCGTAGGAAAGTTGTTTCCCCTGTGTTTGCGTAGAGCTGTTATATAAAGCCCCTGACTGTGGGCCTTGAAAAAAAGACCACTAAAAAATTAGATCTAATGTTTTCTTAGATCCAGCATCGGCAGTCACCAGTAATCCAATTTTCCACAGCATTTCTTTAGAGGAGGAATTCAGATTTTATGTCTCGCAAGGCCTCCCACCCACAACTTCCTCCAATTTTATACATATTCATTTTTTTCTTATCAACTGCCAGAAGGATTATAACACTTAGAAAGTAGTCATTTGGGTTAATTGCAAATGAGCATTCTGAATAGGCTAAAAGCACTTGTATATGTTCCCTAGCTGCTTTTTAGATTTAAAGATGCTGCTCATATGCAGTCAATTCCTTTCACTCTAAAATGGTCAGTTATTTCCAAACTGCCACACTAAACTGCATTTTCTTTCCTTTTCTAAATAATGATATGCTTGAGGAGTAGTACATTTGGAGCCAAAACTTTAAACTTCAGATACTTCAGTTGTTCAAAACCTGTCAGTTTTTCTAGCTCATAAACTTTATTTTTTTTTCTTTCTCTAAAATACGTATTTCCCCCCCATTTTCTCCATCTGTGCAAATTCCAGTCCTTCCTACTTCTTTCTGTAGTAATGATCACAGGGATCCCAACTGGTATCAGCAGGCTGCCATGCTGCCAAAGGTTATTAGTGCCAATATTGTTAATTACTGATCTGGTTGGATATGCTGATTTAGTGAAGGAGTGTTGCTTTCAGCTTCTCCAGAGGGCCATTTCTTAAAAGTGCTGCCTGCCTCCTTTTTTTAACCCTCCAGCACAGAAAGATTTAGAAACTAACTGCTTCAGCTGCTAACTAATTGCATATACTGTGTCTGAATAATGTAAAAGTCTGTATATTACAGAACAATCTCTCAACTACACAACAAAATACAACTGCTGCATTCCTTCCCTATGTTCTGCCCGCATGCAGACCCTCAGCCTGTGTGATCATCCCAGTTCCATTAACTTCCTTGGGCATGTCTGCATGAAATACTTATCGTCACACTGGCATAGTTTACTGCAAAGTAACCATGTGCATCTACACATGCACATGCTTACTTATCAATAAACTTCTCTAATCCTGAGTAAATTTGCTACCTGCAAATGCAAGTAGTAAATTTACTCAGCATTATGAGCATTAGTAATGGCACCATAGTACTCATGTAAACACCTGACTGGGAGCAAAATCTGCTCCCAGTCAGCCATCCACCAGGGGGTAGGAGATTGGTCCCTGCCCCCAGGAGCTATCTGCAGCTGGGGCATGCTCCATCACAGGAGCCCAGGCAGGGCCTAAGAGCTAAGTGTCTCTCAGCCCCCTGCTCCCTGATCGCGATGGTGAAACGGGGGTTGGGAGATCAGATCTCCCAGCTCCCACTCCCCTGCCCCGCCTCCCCCCGATCACAATTTCAGAGTGGAAACTTGGAGCTTTGTGGTCATGGGGCTCAGGCTGGGAGACCCTTATCTCACAGCAATGGCTCCACAACCATGGAGCTACTGCTAGGAGATGCTTATGTCCCAGCCTGATCTCTACAGTTGGGGGCTCAGCCTGGGAGACCCTTATCTCACAGCAGTAGCTCCACAACCAATGGCATCATGGGCCAACTGCAGGGTTGCAGGTACCTGTGAGAAAATCTCTCTAATCCCCACACGTGTAGACACCTACCCAAAAAACCTTACTGGGCACGTCTACACTAGACGCTACATCACCGCAGCTATGTGCTATGGCAACATAATATTGGGGGGCACTATATTGATGCTGCACCATGATGCTGCAGCTACATCACCATAGCAACACGCTCCCTCACTATAGTGTGTTGCTATGGTGGTGTAGCGGCTAAAAATAACCATGCGCTGCCAGCACAGCACAGTACTGGCTATTACTGCACTGTCAGTACTTCCAAAAGGAAGTACCAAATGATGGTGCAGTAGCAATTGCTCCATAGGAGCACGTGTAGATACACCCACCATGCAGTAGCTTACTGTGTTGTAAATCTAGGCTGGAGTAAATGCATGTGTAGATGCAGCCCTTGAAGATCTAGCCTATAGTTTCTGTATATTGGGGTTAGCCAATCTTCAGTCCTAAATACCAAGGGCTTGCTTCTGATCCTGATGATGCTAGTTAAAATAAGAAGCTGAAATCAATGCAGTTACACTAGTGAAATCAGAATCAGATCCAAAGAATGTAGAGAGGCTGAAAAGTAATGCTTACACAGGAAAGGGCAAGAACAAACATAAACTCTCCCCCACCCTTCAAAAGCAAACCAGTAACCTCCAAAACCAATACCAGATATTCTAAATACAGAATATTCATGTTATTAAAGCTATAGAAAAGTGTCCAAACTAGATCCAGCTTTTTACGCACAAACTATCCTCCCCCTACCCAGTATTTTTTCAATGGTATTTTATGAAACACTGTTCCAAAAGAAATATTTAAAATGTATAAAAAAGAAGGCATAATATGGACATCTTTCGAGGCTCCAACTCCCCAGTGTGACTAAGGTTTGTCTTTGTCTGTCCAAGGAACAAGGAGGAATTTGGTTGCTTTACAGACAGCCTTATCTGCATAAAACAGAAGAAGTCTCTGTTCAGTACCTATTCTTCCTGGCAATATTTTGCTTTTTACACCTCAAACCCCTAGAAATTCACTTTTCCCAACTCCTGCTGTGGGATTCTCATGGATTATCACCTGCTGAGCTTGATCCTTTCTAAAGTGACAAAAGTTTATCATTCTCAAGTTTCTTGATACATACCCTAAAGGTCTTCATGCTGGACTGTCATAGATAGTAAAGGTAATCTTTCTATTATTGGTAGACACGTGTATTGCTCTATCAATATATGAAACTATATTAGCTAATGATATAGATAGATAATCCCACTGAAGTAAATGCATCTGATTCAGGCAGGTCTGAACAGTGGTCAACACCTGATATAGATACCATGACAGACCCCTCATTTAACTGTGATTGTTCACACTTCTGTATTAGGTACTGAATGCAACTTGGCTGCACTTACATAGCCCTGAGGAAGAAGGCAGACAGCATTAGTTTTCAGAAGGTATCAAACAGGTCTCAGTTTTTCACATAAGCTTACATAAACCGAATCAATGCCATTTAGGCATATAATGGAGAAGTACCAAGTAGATGGCATAACAGTATATCCAAACTCTCTAATTTACTTGAAAACCTAAGAATATGTCTATACTACAATCTGTAGCTCATGTACTATTAGCAGTATAGCCATAGTAGCACAGAACTCAATATGAGTTAACTGTATGCAGTTTTTTTTGGAAGCTCATGATGAGCTCCATCCTGTCTCAGCTATACTGCTAGGACACAAGTACACAAGCTGTCTCCGGTATTTCTACAGAAATTAAACATAGTTCAAGATTCCTGCATCAGGGAAAAATGACAGGTGGGCTCCAATCTTTGGCATCCTATGTTTCCTTTACAAGGCAACATCTGCACTTCAGATGTGAGAATCTTTTTGTTTTTATACCTGCAACACAGTACTTCATTATTAGGAACAACCACTTATCTTAAGTTAACATTTAAGGAAGTAAAATTCACAGATAATGCTGTAGTTATAGAACCTGCTGTTGATACTGTCTGCAGGTCCTGTGTAGCTCTCTCTTTCATGCTGTCATAATTAACTTGTATTGCAGCTACAGAAAATCAGTGATAACAAGGAATCTAATTTTTCACATCCTCTGTTTTGTGTGATTCATTGGAAAAGAGACCGCAGTTAGCACATTGGCCAGGCATCCCTTGTACATTAGCTGGTTTCTCTTATTTTCTCTAATCTTCTGAATGTAAATTCAAACAAGTTGACTAATAGTAATATAAAACCATGAGAACATGAGATACAACTAAGATACCAGGTCCTTGCAAGTAGTGAATCCTTATATTTTTATCAAGAGACTATTTCTTTTCTGGGCATATCTGTCTTTTGAGTTGGGGCACTTCACCTTGCACCATAAGGTAGACCAATTGGCAGTGTGCTTTGCCATTTGTACAGTTGAAGATGGCTGGCTGAAATTAAAAGTATGACCATGTGAATGGCATTAAAGGGGCCGGGGGAGGGGGGAGCAGAGTTTAACTAGCTGGTTATGATGCAAGTTTGACCGGTGCATTTTATGCCCCATCCCTTGTGAAAGTAGGTGTTTTTAACATTTTTGTTAAAAGTGTTTTACCTTTTTGTTTTTAACATTTTTATAATAAAGGTCTAAAAAAGTAAGCAGTCTTTCTTTCTTAGTTATTGAAACCTTCACTGTTCATTGCACCATAGCACTATCAGAAGGAAAGCTTCTAAAAATAGCACATCAATACAAACTGTTAAAGAAGTCACTCAACTTTTACATTTATTTCAAGTTTCTTTGCAACTGTTTCTCTTCTTACTTTGAACAGTGCACCTGCCCACACATCTAAAAAAATTGTTTCTGGGATAGGGATGGTAAATTGAAAATCGCTACAGTTTCTCGAACAAAAACTAAAATCTTTCATACCATTTAAAAATTGATCCATTTTAGGGTAAGTTCTCCCTAGTGGAAAGCCACATTCTCTTTTTTTTTGTCCTTTTATGATCCATATGAGGATTGCTAAATCCAGCTAAGCAAAGCATTGTTTCTTACAGTTTTTCTTCAAGTACTTATGCATACATTTTCCAGATGTCCCAGGTATGGGATTGGATTCCTTTTGAATAGCAAGGCCGTCTGTGAAAGTCCCACAGACTGACCTTCTGGCTCCTCTTTAATCATCCTATAAATAGAGACTCTGGAAAAGAACAATTTTGATGAGAGTGCCAGGTGCCTAATTAAACCACTTATGGATCTTTATTTTTACACATGCATACAAGAACACACGTGCGCACACATGCATTTGGAAATTGTCTTCTTTTTTTTCTTTCAGGAGGTTACCCTCTGGAGAGTAGGTCCTCAAGGCCTGTTCAAAAATACAGCACTGCTACCTGGATCTCTTTTCACATTTTTAACTTCTATCATTCCCTCTTACAAGCTTCTAAATCTGATGCCAAATGTGTAGGGCTTTTTTGCAGTCACACATTTACTACAAACCTTACTTTACTTCCAGGCTTGAAATAAATTCCTATCTATGTGACTAACAAATAGTTATGTGAACAGTCATTCAAAGGAGAAAGAAAATTACTTGTTCTGTGGTAAATGAAGACATCTGAAATATGTTGACTATAAAAGTTCTACAACCCATTCTCTAGCCTTGCTAATCCAGATTCCTAGCCATATGGAATTCTTCATTGGAAACAGAACTGACATAGTTTATCACACACTCCTGTTAAACCCTTGCTATGCTGAACGTTGACAGTCTAACAGGCATAATTATTTTTAAAGAATTTCAGTATCACACTGACAAGAATATTACACAAATATATATTTGCTATCTTTCAATATGAGAATGTTGTCTTCCCGGGGGGTGGGGAATTACTGGTGAGTATGCTTTCAAGGTGTTCTTGTAACTTTTCCTCTGTCCTCCTTGGGTCCGCTTCCCATGACTAAGTTGAGAAGAGGACTTGCTTTGGAAGATGTGTCAGCCCAGTGGAGTTGATGCTTCATGATCTTTGCCTCAATGCTGGTTATGTTAGCTGCAGAGAAGATGCTGGCATTGGTGCAGTGGTCTTCCCATTTAATGCAAAGGTTCTTCCGGAGGCAACACTGATGGAACCATTCCAGGCACTTAAGATGGCTTTGATATGTCACCCACTTCTCACACCCATAGAGGAGTGTGGGGATAACCACTGCATTATAGACCAGGATCTTAGTTTCCATCTGCAGATCTCGATCACCAAAAACATGGTGAAGCAGCTTTCTGAAGGATTTGCTGGCACAGCAAAACTCTATGTTTAATTTCTGCATCAAGAATGACTGACTGAGAGAGGTGACTATGAAGGTATGGGAAATGCTCAGGGTTTTCCAGGGGTTCTCCACCAATGATAATTTGTGCAGGTTGGAAGGCAGCTGTCCTGGGGCAGGCTGATGGAGCACCTTGGTCTTCCCAATGTTAAAGGAGAGTCCCAGGCTGTGATAAGCATATGAAAAAGGTCAAGGGTGGACTGCAGATTGGTCTCAGTGTGCACAGGGATAACAGTCATCAGTGTGCTGAAGGTCAGTGACGCCAGTCCTGATAAATTTTGTTTGGCTGTGAAGGTGCCACAGGTTGAAAAACTGACCATCCATTTGATAAACAACCCCAATTCCAGGAGGGAGGCAGTCGTAGATGAGAATCAAAATCACAGCAAGATAGATGGAGAAAAGGGTTGGGGTGATGATGCATCCCTGCTTGACACCACTATGGATGACGCTGCTACGGATGGTCTCTTACCCATTGCAAAAGGCTCTGGTGGTCACCCTGTCATGGAGTAGCCTGAGGACACTGATGAACTTCAGGGGACAACCAAACCTAGCCAGCTAAAGTTTTTCAATTGATGGAGTCCAAGGCCCTGGTTAGGTTAATGAGTGCCATGTACAGCTCCTGATGTTGCTCTCTACACTTCTTCTGGTTCTGTTGTGTAACAAAAATCATGTTGGTGGTACCCTGAGGTGGTCTAAAGTCACACTGGGATCCTGGAAGGACAACTTCAGCAAGAGGGATGAGGTGATTCAGAAGGATCTGAGTAAGAATCTTCCTGGCAACAAAAAGGAGGGCAATGCCTCAGTTGTTCCCACTTTCTTGAATATGGTCACAATGTTGGCATTCTTTAAGTCAGGTGGAACTTCCTTGTTAACCCATATTTTGATGAGAAGTTGGTGAAACTTTTGCACTAGTGCTATTCCACCAGCTTTAAAGACCTCTGTAGGGATGCCATCTGAGCCTGGCATCTTACTGTTCTTGGTCTGAGTGATGGCATGCCAGACTTCCTTGAAGGATGGGGGAACAACAAGGGGTTCTATTACTGGGTGTTGAGGGATGGACTCAATGGTGGCAGCTGAGACCTCAAAAGTGTTCCTTCCAGCATTGCTTGATGGATAGATTCATAGATTGTAAGACCAGAAGGCACCTTGGAAGATCATCAGGTCCAGCCCCCTGCACCAAGCAGGAAAGATAACTGGGGATCAGCAAGTTGACTGTCTAGTCTCCTCTTGAAGATTTCCAGGGTAGGTGATTGCACCACCTCTGGAGGGAGTTTATTCCACAGTCCGGACACCCTGACTGTGAAGAAGTTTTTTCCTAATGTTGAGCCTGAATTAATCTTCCAGGAGCTTCTAGCCATTACTCCTGGTTTTCCCCTTGGGTGCCCTAGTGAACAGTTGCTCACCAATCCCTTGCTGTACTCCCCTAGTGTCGCAATATTCTGCTACCAGGTTCCCTGTCAGCCTTCTTTTCCTCAGGCTGAAGAGCCCCAGATCCCTCAGCCTTTCCTTATATGGCTTGCCTTTTAAGACTCTGATCATATGGGTGGCTCTTCTTTGAACTCTCTCAAGCTTGTCCATGCCCTTGTTAAAGTGTGGTCCCCAGAACTGGATGCAGTACTCCAGCTGCAGTCTCATCAGCGCTGAGTAGAGCAGAAGAATCACTTCCTTGGTTTTGCTGGAGATGCAACAATTGATGCCTGCCAGAGTATTATTTTCCCTATTGGCTACAGCACCCCACTGCTGACTCATATTCATACTGGCTCATATTCATTATTACCCCCCCGGTCCCTTTCATTCGTGGTGCAAGTCAGTTTGGTGCCTCCAAGCCTGTAGGTGTGTTGGGGGTTGCTCGTCCCTAGGTGGAGCGCTTTACATTTCTTAACGTTGAACTTCATCAGGTTCCAAACTGCCCAACTTGCTCTCCTGTCTAGGTATGCCTGTAACTGTAGCCTATCTTCAATCGTGACCACCCTTCCCCATAACTTGGCACAGTCCATGAACTTGACCAGTGAGCTCTTCACCCCCATATCCAAATCATTAATAAAGATGTTGAAAAGTACTGGACCAAGCACCGACCCCTGCGGGACACCGCTGCCCACTTCTCTCCAGGATGACACAGTTCTGTTCACTGTGACTCTCTGGGTCCTATCCTGCAGCCAGTTTCTCACCCACCTACTGTCTTGGAGTTAAGCCTACAATTCTCCAATTTTGGCATTGTGGGATACTAGATGAAAGGCCTTCTGGAAGTCAAGGTATACAATGTCAACCTGTTCTCTCATGTCCAGGTGGCAAGTTACCTTGTCATAGAAGGCTGTCATTCAGAATCTGACCTTCTGCAAGCTTATCACAGATAGATAGACTCCTTGATGAACTTTTCTATGATTTTCCCTAGGATGGAAGTTAGGCGATTGGCCTATAGTTACCTGGGTCCTCCCTCCTGCCATTCTTGTGGATGGGCACAACATTGGCCCTCTTCTAGTCCTCAGGGATTTCTCCAGAGTGCCACAAGTTGTGGAAGAGTTTCACCAGGGGTTCTGCAATGACTTTGGCCAGCTCCTTCAGCACTCTCAGATGAATATCATCCAACCCCACTGATTTGTATATGTCTAATTTTTTTAATTGGTCTTATACCAATTCTACAGCAATAGTAGGAAGGTGGTCATTCCTACTGTGCACATCCTTTACTGTACCTGACCTGGTTTTCCCCTTGGTCCAGTGAAAGACCAAGGCAAAGTAGTCATTCAGGAGTTCAGCTTTCTCCTGGGTACCAGTAACCAGCTCTCCTGAGTTGTTGAGTAATGGCCCCACACTCCCGTTCGTTTTCATCTTGTTCCCTACGTACCTGAAGAAGGACTTCTTGTTGTCCTTCATTCCCATTACTAATCTAAGTTCAGCTGCCACTTTACCTGTCTTATCTGTTCCCTGCAAATGCAGGCTATCATGGAATAGGCCTCATTGGGGCCCGCCCTGAGCATCTCATGCATCTCACAGATACATTGTCCGTGAGAAGGGTGGAGCTGTCCTGGGATCACAATGGGGTTGGGCCGTTGGAATGAGGCCTGTAGATGGATTTTATTGCTTGAAAGAAGCTTCTCCTGTCATGTTGATCAGCAAAACTTTCTATCTCCATGGCGTTTGCTTGCCACCACTGGTTCTTGATGTCCCATAGCCTTCTCTGAACTACAGCTTTGAGCCAGTGGTAAGCCTCTCATTTTTTGCTGGCTGGAGGGTTCATTTTGCCACCTGCACAAGTGGCTGTCTTCTGATGAATAAGAGCTAGGATTTCTTCACTGTTCTTGTTAAACCAATCTTGGTGACAGTAAATGTAGTATCCAATTGATTCAGTGCAAGCCTTGTGAATAATGTTCTTAAGCTCCTCCCAATGTGCCTGGATGTCCTTGATGTCATCAGGTACATCAGAGAGTGTTTCAGTAAGGCATTGCTTAAGAGCCTCACATCTACCTTGGTCTTGGAGTGCCTTGACATTAAATCTACTCCACATTTCTTTTGGTTGTTTCTAAGTGATCTTATATTTGTCACTCTGTCTGAAGATGATATTCATGATGAGTAAGTCATGCTCTGCACATTTGCTGAGGAGGAGGATACCATTGGAATTGACTTTCCCCACCCTCTCTTTCTCATCCTTGTGTTTAAGGCTCCTCACAGCTTTGCCCTGCTTACTAGCACTACTGTATTTAATATTAATATTCTGGTATGGAGTTGTTGTTGACACTGTATCATGCGTTATTTCATGTTTTCAGTCTCCATTGATTGCAGAGCAATGTACTGTTAGTCAAGACAGACTCATCTTACAGTTTCAGTTTTGTGGGTAGTATCCAATACAGTAATGAAGCATAAATGGGACTCTTATTGCTTTTCTTTAAATGCACTTTCTTGTAGCATACAGGTAGACAAGCTAATACCAGTTACACAGTATTCATTCTCCTATATGTTTTACAGTGATATTTTCCCTACCCCACTTTTTAACATGCTGGTATTTTAATTTGATATTCTCTCACTGCTTTACTTAACACTTATTTGCACATTCCTTTCTGACTTTATATTTTGAGATTCTACTACAACATTTACATTTTCATTTCTATACTCTTGTCCAGGATGTCCACAGCCCTGTTTTATTTGCATGTCGTGTGTGTGTGTGTGTGTGTGTGTGTGTGTGTGTGTGTGTGTGTGTGTGTTTTTAATGCCAAAATGCTACCTTGAAAATGGAAGAGGATATTCACAATGATGAGCACAAAATAAAAATCTGAACATAATAGAATTTGCATGGCCTTCTTCAGATAAAGTGTGAATCATGGCTCCCTTTCTGATGGGTATATCAGAGGTGTAGCCACAGTGCATTCTCTGAAGCCTATTGTTTCTTCTTAAGTCTCAAAAATGGCACTATACCTGATATAGCAAATGGACAGTGACAAGAAACTGCTTTTCCAAGAAAAGCTTCTTATATCTGGAAAGATTAATGAAGCTCTAAGAGCAGATCATTTATGCTTATCATTACAGAAGTTTCCCATCAAATTTATAATGAGTACTCTGAGCTCTGGGGTCTTGGGATACCATATATAGGCATCACAGTTGCTTATTCAAAAAAGAAACACAGATCTAGTATGTTCTGTTTATAAAGGTTAAAAAGAGCATGCCTAAGCACTTTTTCTTCCCCTGAAGGTATGTGTATTTTTATACCTGTGACCAGTCAAGGGGCAAAGAGAAAAATGTGAGCACATCACAAAAAAGATAAACAGCACTTGTAAGTGCTTTTCCCCCCCTAGGAGAATTGCTTTGTTTTATTATATCAATCTGACACACATCAGGGGAGTGCCAGATGACTTTGAGCCCAAACCAAAATCAAGCTATGTGCTGCTTTGGAGATTTACTTTGCTGTAATACACCCAAAGCTACCATGTATGCAAACTAAAGATGAAGAATAATTGACCTTCTTACAAGTAAATGTGACTGCCTTTTAACCAGAGGAGGCTGTAGCACATATTAATAAACTATAGTATGTGACAAAAACAGTGAAGATAAATGGTACATGGTCACAACTCCAGAAGAGAAGCTACAACACTGTAGAAAAGGAAACTACTAAACATAACTTCCATAACACCAAAGCAGTACAGAACAGCCCTGGCTAAAAAGCCATCAAATAAATTAGCAAATTGGGGACAAAACTTTAAAACTTCTCCAAATCTTGGTTTTTAGGCTGTTTTTCTATTAGATTAAATATGGTTTTCCCCAAACAATATATGCCTATACAAGTTATGTTTTGTCAGTTCTTTTATTTATGTATTTAATTAGATGCTGTATTTTCTATACCGTCATTTTTAATTGTGCTCTACTTACTCTTGAGAAGCTCCCACATCTTCAGCCATAAACCAAATGTTTTAATATTCTGAGTTAAATATTCTATATTATGTTAGTGAAATATAGTTTTAAAATTATAACACCAGGCAACTCCTGGGAAGCCAGAGTAGAGAGCTTTCAGGGTAAATCAGAGCTTCTTCACTATTATTGAGATACCTTCATGGGCAATTAGTAAATAGGCATTACTGCTGCTGTGAGGTGATGGAGTTTAACTGCTGTGCAGCAGAAATAACACAGAGTTAAAAGGACATCAGAGGTTATTAGCATGAGTTGGAAATTAGTAATGAAGAATAAGTTATAGATGGTGAGCCAACAATGATCTTTATCTACCGGTTTTACCCAATCATTGCATCTATTATTAACATTTGATTAGTAAAAGCCTCAACGGAACAACTGGAAATTGGGCTCTATTTTCAAATGATGTATTATGTGAAATATTGGAGGCTTTACAAATGAACATGTGTTTAGCATGCCATTAGTGGCCTGGTTGAAAAAGGAAACTTTTATTATCTTGGCCCCATACCATCTACTCTAGGATGTTCCTGAGTGTATTGTATAAATTTAAGGCTTAGATTGGATACTATTAAAAAAATAAAAAGATTTTGAATGGAGACATGGGAAGTCTTCCAACAAAGTACCTCAGTTTCCTTACAGGAAATATTCTGATTAGGAGAAAGTGCCAAATATTTAAATAATCATGAACACTTCAATGCAGACTCATGGAATGGTAGAAGCCACACTGATTCAGTAAAAGGCTTGTTTTTACTTAATCGCCCTTTGAAGAGTGTAGCATGAAAAGGAGGCATGTAGCTCAGAATGGCCCGCAATTTTGGGGGGGGTGGAATTTGTCTTTGTTGTTCTTTGTCCTTATATTATTATAAATGCCCTAATTTTTTTTAGAGCCATATGTTACCTTGAAGTATGCAAGTCTCAGAATTAGCACTATGCAGCTTTGTAACAGTTAACCATCTGTTTATAATGATGTTAGGGACTGATAGTATCTCCATGGAAGTCAGGAAAACACCAGAAATATTATACCTGCCAAGTCTCGGTCATTAGTTATGTTGCAAAGTAAATTTGTAGTCTCAGAAGAACCCTAAAGACTGGAGACCACATCAAGCTGCAAACCAACCTCCACCTAAGTATATCTTAACATCTTATTAAAAGTGAGTTTAGAAGGCCTTGGATTAGATGTAGGAGAAAAGGAAAATAGAAACTTAAGGGTGTATTACTCTTGGCATGAGTTAAATGCACTTAAAACACAAGGGTCTGTGCATTACAGTGGGAAGAGGTGTGCCACGTGCACTCTGAGCATTGTAAAAATATGCCTTTTTAGGGGAGGAATATCTCCAGCTGGTGTTATGCAACATGTGTTGCACTTACATCAGTCTGCTTCAGGTGGTCAATATGGGCAATCCCAGCATGCACTATATCCACCCATACCCATGTGGACAGTCTCTCCTCTCAATTCTACTGCCCCAGACAGACAGAGAGCTAGAGAGAGTGGGGTAGCCATGGGACAACTGGAATGTGGGCAACACCAGTGAACCAGGGAGCCAGCCAGCCATGGCAAAGCTGTGGCAGGGCCATGGGAGAGCAGAGAACTTGCTCTGAGTACTCAGAAGCTATGGGAGAGCCAGAGAGAGCTGTGGAGCCACAGGACAGACCTAGAAGATGCTAACCACACCCCTGCTTGCCAGGCATCTCAGATTTTGCAGGTCAGAAACTGTGTTAACCCTTCACATGAGACTGCTCACAGAACATTTTAACTTTTAATACCCCATAACATAACGTGTGCAAATTGAAATGTGTAAGAACGCCTTAAGAGGCTTGTGATATTGCTGGTTCCACCTCTATGGTGATCTTGTGACCACATCCCTGAGAGAAAGCAGCACTGCCCACTCATTCCCTGTGCAGCAATATGAAAAAATGTCATGAGGTTGACACAGGAGTATGCTATCAGAAGCACACCCAACACTGTGATCCTGACAGCATTCCTGGGCTCATATCAGAAGGTGAGTGATGATTTTGGTTCATGTGTGGAGTGGGAGAGAGTGGGTAGGGATTGTTTCTCCTCAACTGTCTGGGGATTGTCACAACCCAAAGGTGTGATTTTTGTTTTTGTGTGTGCTTTGGCACCACTGAATTATTTTCCCGCCAATTTGTAGCTTTCTTTGCAGTGTGCATTTCTTCTTTGCAGCACAGAAATGCACTTTGCAAAGAGTTCCCGCCATTTGTATTATAATTTGAGCCCCATTATTGGCTTGCGTGAAATTATTCACACGTGGCGGCTAGTGATTGGCTTGCTAGCCTTATAAAAGGCTTGGGTGGTTTCCACCCAAGTTGGAGAACTCCGAGGAGAACCCCCCGCAAGGGAGGACTCCACGAACACCAGGAGGAGGAGACTTCACGCTGTGTGAAGACCTCTAAGCGCTGCGGAGCCTATCGGACCCAGCGCATTTAAAGCAGGCAACAGGGGTCTGATCAGCCTCTAGCCTCTCCCCGTCACCGAGCACAATCCTCGACGTATCCCTCTTCCCTGCGCGCACAAGGACCCGCGGAGCCTAGCAAACTTCGTGTGAGTCTATTCAGAGCTCTTTGGTTCGAATACTTTCTTCGGTTGGCGCGACGGGCTCGCGGTTTAGAGCCTCCAACCGGACGGGCTAGAAGAGTGTTCACGGGAAGGAACTCTAGTCCACCTCTCATCTTTTCTATCTGTAACCGCAACTCAAGCAAGTTTTCCAGCCTACACTGCGACCATCTTCAGTGTAAGTAAACAATCTTTAAATCAACCATTAAGCGTCTGTGCCTAATTCTAGCATGTCGCCTGTTTTCTCCGACCCAGCGTACCCGGGCTGCTGGCCACAGCCCGTGCAGAGCACAAAAAGGGCCCGGATCGCTCCCAGCCCACACAGGGACCATCACTGAAGTGGCATAGACAGACCCCACAGATGAGGCTGGGGAACTGAGATTGAAGTCAACTATACAGTAGTTGAGGAAAGAAGTGGAGTACTGACACCATAGTTCTGCTTATTCCTATCCTTTTTGGCTTTCTGTTGGTTCCCCTGGCATACTGACTACTGCAGAATAATGTGTTGGTGGCCTGAGCAAGTTCCTTTTTGACAGAACAGTGGGAAGACTTGGCAGACAGCTCCTAGCTGGAGACCTTAGGAAGGCCTGTGGGTTCTTCTCTCAAAAAGCTATTGTGAAGGTCAATGTGATGAGCAAAAGAGGAGGCTACTGGGAGATGCTGAGGACAGAGGAAGTCAGGTCTGTCTGAGGCCTAATTTTTGCTTTTAAGCCTGGTGTAGAGAATTGATTTATTACAGGCTTTGGTATATACTGTCTGGAACGTGGTGACACTGCCCTATTCCTTCAGTGTGTTTCCTTTAGAACTACTTCTCACATTATTTACCTCAAGGAAGCTTCAAATCACCATATCAAATAAAAAGCTGCTAAAAATATTTTCTTCTTCCTAAATGTGTATTTTGCAAACGCATCTCAAAGTGTATTTTGCAAAAATATGGTCTGGATATTTGGTCCTAGATCAGTAACCAGAGCAATGAAACATATCTCAGGGTATGGACAGACATAATGCGTAGGACATTCTAAATGCACTTTAAACCCCAAGGATCTAGACATAAATGCTATTTTAGACCAGTTTGTCCTTCCTAGAATGGTTCAAAAACACACCAGAAAAATCAAGTACTATCTGATGGTTTTCCAGGACAGGGGATGGAAAAGCTAGAGAGTTCTTGCGGGGCCTGACCCAGCCCACTAAGAACCACAAGCAGGAGGCTACACAAAGTCCCAGCACCTAGTAACCCCTCGACTCCAACCCCTTGCCCAAAACTGGGTTTTCCTTCCCTCTAGGAGAATCCTGAGGAAACTCCAGGCACCAGTGTTGTTGTAATGGGGAGCAAGTGGAGCAACTGCCCTGGGCACTGAAGCAAAGGGGCACCAACAGGCACTGCCCAGCCAGGATGGGGCATGGGATAGAGTCATGAGTTGCTCATTTTGAGGAACGCAGGGATGGGGGAAGGCTGGCTGCTGCTTCTGTGTGCACTCCCGAGCAAGCATGGGCAGGGCATGTGCCCCCCGGATTTGTGCATGGGACAAGGGCAGACTGCCACTGTGGGGTTTGACCTGGGTGCCAAATTTCATTGCTATGGCACTACCAGGCACTAAACCATAAGAGGCATCATGGTGTGGGTGCCACAACCATCCCCTGGTGGCATTGTAGCAGCAATTCGATCCATAAGGCTAGGAACAGACATTACACACAAACCAGTTTAAGTGATCGGAAACTGGTTTAAACCTGTAACAGAACAGATGTTCAGTGCATATAAACTAGTTTGAAAATGACTGGAACCAGTTTGAGATAAACCTGGTTGAATGTAGTATCAGAATTAACTGATTTGGATCAAACTAGTTTATGCCATGTCTGTCCCAGACCCTTGCTGGTTTAAGATAAACCAGACTCCCGCAGCATCCTGGCATGCTCTCTGGTGGGGCTCTCTGCTCCACAACAGGACTGGTCCCTCCCCTCTGCTCCCTGGCTGCAACTCTGGCAGAGACTGCAGGTTTCTTCCACCCTCCCCCTCACCACTCCCTGCTAGCAAGAATTCCCCCCTCCCCTCTGCCTTACCGAGAGGTATCCGTGTATTAGCTAGCAGACCACATACTGGCTACAATCCATGCTGAGTCAACAGGTAGAATCAACAGACAGAATCAACAGGTAGCTTGTAATGTCCCTCTGTTGTTTTCTTAATGGGGTGATAAACACAGAGTTAGGGGTGATAAACACTGTTAACAATTCCCTACTGGGCCAATCAGAGCATCTTGCTGGGGCCTGGCCATGCCCCCCTCAGCTCAGCATTCTGGAAGGAAAGGGAGGGCTGCTTTCGTGCCCCCTGGCTTCTAACCTGGGCCACTGCAGGCATGTGCCTGCATTTCTGGGATGTCTGTGCCAGTTACAAAGTGATTTAGCCTAGCCAGGTTAAACTAACCTGCAAAGATTGAATCAATTGAGGCTTAGGCTTTTTGAATGTCTGTCTCTAGCCTAAAAGGTGAGGTTTCTACTTAAAACCTTTAGTAGTATGTGTATGGATACTTCTGTCTAGGGATAATTGTAAACTGGTTCCCAATCAGTGACGTTCTTTCAACAATTCAAGTGTTATGTCTGTTTGCACCCTCAAGAGAATATACCTTAGAAAGAGGAATGCTGTACCATCAGAGATTTCCAGTTTCCACAGTAATACACTACACACACATTTGCAGATGCAGCAGCAGCACATTCCACCATGGATGCTCCTTGCTACACCCATCCTCTTCTACTTGCATGCTGCAAACCCACTGACCCTCTCCCGGTGATCACTCAAGGAACACTGGTCTCCAGAATCCTTGACAGAAGCCTCTGGGAATGATCTAGAGTAGCCTCATTACTGTATTTTGGAATTTGGAACAGGCAAGCAGGAGCAGGCAGGGAGGTTATGCTTGGGAACACTTTGGCTAGGCCTCATTGCCACCCCTGTGTAAGCATACCAAGAAGTCCTATGATGCTGATCTGTTATGCAATCATATTTGTAGGAAAGGGGAAATTAATTTAGAGATTTCAAGCATGATTTTTTTCCTCTTCTGTACTGTGTATCATGGTAACAGAACTAATTTCTCATCTATGACCCTGTCTTTGGTCTTTTTTGTCTCAGGGGTCGGAAGGGAATCCCATAAATCGTACACTTTTGGACCAGGTTACATACACACTGTATCAACTGTGTAATCATCTGTGCAACCAGATTGAACCCAATTCTGTGCTTACAGTTCTTTCCTCAGGGAGCCTGTGACTAGCAGTAAAGTCTTCATAAAGCAAAGTATCCTTTGATATTAGCAGTAGGTGCGAAGGAAACCATAAAAGAAAAGATTTTTAATACAACAGAAGTTCTACAAGCATATCTATTTTACCCAAAGTCTAATCATCTTACTCCCTAGAGAGTTTAGTTGGTCCCTCAGGTCTCCAGTCACAGGATACTGGATTCAGTTTTATTCTCCCTCTCACCAAGAGTATGTCTTTAAAATAAATCTAGATACAAGTCCAGCTATTCTCCTGTGATTTCAGAATCTGGTTAAACTCATTCAGGCAGCTTAGCTGGTGTCAGTGGTAGCAGACCTAGCATCAGTAGTTCTGAATTATTTCTAATAGACTGTAACTCAAACTATCATCTTCCTTTCTTCCTGCATTTCCTGAAAAATGGTGTTATTCATTCTAGCAAATTAATTCAGCATACTAATAAAGTAATAAGAAAATATTCTTATCCAGGTCACATAGAGTATTCATAAAGTGTTATAGACTAATTCCAAATCTGTACATTGTGGACATGCACTATTATTTACCAAGTCACTTGGGTAGTAAGCAGAGGGAGCTAAATCTCAGTCCATTTTTAATAGCTACTTAGATAACATTAAAATAATTTCAATATATAAAATATGTTAAAAAGAACTTATTGTACACATTTGTGATAACCTTCATTAGGCATTCAGGAGTCCAAATTCTTTATGTCAGTAATGCCTCTCTATCCCATGTACACCATCATAGGAAAATAGGACTAGAAGGGACCTCACAAGGTCATTTCATCCAGCCCCCTCCTCAAGACAGTTTCATCCCAGACTAAACCTTCCTAACCAAGTGTCTGTCTAACCTGCTCTTGAAAACGTCCAAGGATGGATATTCCATAATCTCTCTAGACAGTCTATTCCAATCTTGAATACCCTCATAGGGCATGCCCAGACAAGCGCGCACATGTCTCTTGCAGCATCTCAGAGCTCTTTGAGATGCTGCAAAAGGCACGTGCAAAAACAAAAAAAATTCCCCGTGCTGCACATTTGCAGCCCAGAGGCAAAATTAGACCTCTGGATATCCAGGGGTCAAAAAATACCCTGGGGAAAAAAAGTGGAGCAGGTCTTGGACCATGCCCTAAAGCAACCAGAGGCTCAAGTCCTCCACAGAGATGCTCTGGTAGCGAGCCAGAGTGTCTCTATGGTTGGCCCTCACCCCAGTGCTGAAGCGTGCCACCTGCAGGGAGCTGGACCCGGGCTCCTTGCCAATAAGATGGACCTGGGTTGGCAGGGCAGCATGAGGCTCCACACACTATCAGGCAGCTGGGGCAGCTGCAGCTGTCACCTGCGGCTGGCACCACTCAGCCCAAGTGGCCCCAGCTGCCTGAAAGCATGCACAGCTGCACGGTGCCCTGCCAACCCTGGCCACACCCAGGGCGTGGCAGTGCAGGTGCCAGGCAGCCAGAGCCAGTCCCTACTGCCCCTCGCTGCCCTATACTGTGTGGGGGGGAGGGGGGGCTGTGCCATGAGGCCCCAGTAACCCCTATGGCAGCTGCTACAGCTGGTGAGTGTGGGGCTTTTTTTTTTTAATTGCCAGGATGCTGGGGCTGGGCGGGGCAGTGATGGGAGGGTTCAGGGGGCAGGCAGGGGATGGGGCCAGTGGGGGGTGCCCCATGATCCTCTCCCCCTTCCTACAGCCCACCCACACCCTCACTGCTCAGCCTGAGCGGCCCCAGCTCCCTGACAGTGCACAAAGCCATGCAGTACCCTTTTGACCCAGGTTGAACCCGCGTGATGAGGCAGTGATAGTGTGGGTGCCAGGTGGCCGGGGCCAATCACTGCTGCCTCCTGCTGCCCCATGTTCTGTGCGTGGGTAGGGGCTCTGCCAGAAGGCCCCAGTGACTCCAACAGGTGCTGCTACATCCGCTGAGTGGGCTGTAGCTCCTGCTGGGGGAATGTGGCCCTGTAGTGGGGGCAGTCATTGAGCTGTGCAGGGGGGCTGCACCCTGCAGGGGGCAGGGGACCCACCCCTCCTGAACAGCCTCCACCTGCACAGTCTCCCCACGATCCACCCACACACCTCACGGTTCCCCACATCCCTCCACAGCTACCCACATCCCCCCAGCACATATCATGTGTGCCCAGCTGCCAGACAGGATGAGACCTGCTGGCAGGAGTTGTGGCTGCAGAGGCAGCTGTCCCCACACCCTGGTTAGTGAAGGGGTCAGAGGGAGCTCTAACTGCTCTAGGGTAAGAAAACCAAAGGCAAACAGCAAAACATGTAGGTATTTAGAATTCATTTTATTATGATGATAGAGACACTGGTAGGCTTCCAAACTGCTTTAACACTGTAGATATATTAATAAAACATTGCCCAACTGATCGCTGTCTCTGTCTTTCACTCTCTCTCTATATATGTACATATAGTGGTCTTTTGTTTTAATTGTGGAGAGGCATGGATGTCAGGGGATTTTACAGAGTGACTTTGGGATTTTTTTATCAGGGATTTTTCAGTTTTCAAATAGGGAACACTAGAATTCCTGCTAGGGAGGCAAGTGGCAGGACCCTGCCTACTCAGAGCCGATACCTTGGACCCAGCTGGAGGTAGCTGACCTCCTGGCCAGTTGGTGCCAGGATGACACGTTTGACAGTTCACATGTTTTGACATTTCAAAACAGGCCACCCCACTGGGTACATCTTCTGAGTGATAGCTGCCCAGATGACTGGGCAGGGGCACACATGGCAGTAGTGCCGTACAAGGCCAACTCTGCAGCCACAGCCGACTGGCAGCTGGCCCAGAGGGGCAGATGCCTCTACTGGCTGTGCGGTCCCCATCCAGTTTGGCAGGTGCACAGCAGGTCAAACCCAGGCAGCAGCCCCCACTGCCAAACTGCTGCAGTGGGTAAAGGGTGCAGGGAACTCTCACGACTGCTTCAGCGGTCCAGCTGGCACAAGGGGTAGTGTCCCCAGGTACCAATTGGCTGGGCCCCAGAAGCTCCTGAGAGCAAGTAGCCCTGAGCTACTTGCCAGGATAGCTTTTTGTACTGAGGGAGCCAGGACAGGGCAGCTTTTTACACTGCTGGGGCCAGCACAGGTGCGGGCCTCAGGCTCTCACTCCCCCTGGCTGCAAATCTGGAGCCAGGCAGGATTATTTTGCCCCAAGTGGCACAACTTGCACCACACCAAAGTGCATGTCTGGGCACATGCGCTGAGGCAAAAAGCCCCAGCTCAAATTTGTACTGCTTCTATTTGATCTGCTATAAGTGCATGTGCCTGCATGTGTGGATGCACCCATAGTCACAAAGTTTATCTTAATCTCCAGCCGTAACCCAATTCCAGCCATGTAGTCAAGTCTGTGCTTCAGCTTTCTATCAGTAAGCTAGAGAAGTGTTCTGAGGATAAATACATTATTGATCATGAGACATTCATATCTGAAGCAATGGGAACCATGCAGATAAATAAATGTGAACAACAGCTGCAGTTAAGAAAACTATTTAACAACTGTTCCTACAAAAATGATCTCTTGGAAATTGAATGTGTATACAGTAAATTGCAAGATAAGTTTTACATTAGCGTGTAGGTTCCAAAATGAAAATGACTATTAGCACACCAAAAGAAAAGTAGGATGACAAGGTATAGTTTCATCACAGGATCTTCTTTGAACAGCAAAGAAAAAAGACAATAGGTTAGTTGGAGAGAATAGATAGAGGTAAATGAAAAGGAACATGTTAAGAAAATTAATCTGTAAAACTAAGAGGGTGAAAGAGTCAGACTTCTGCAGACAAAGAAAATAAAATAAGAATCAATTGGCAAAAGAATTCATGAATAGATCACTGGATTAAAGAGCCAAGTACAGAAATGAAAGAGCACTAATTTTATGCAGCAAGAAAGTTGTAATTTATCTATGATTAAAGAAAGGAATTGAAAAAAAATTAAAAGAATGCCACAGAAGTTTTACATTTGATCAAAAAGGATGAACAAAAAATGAATGACTATGAGTTCTGTCATTCTTCAGTAGTCTCCTTGTTGGAATACAGATAGAAAAGTTAAGTTAGACAAAAAAAAAATGAAGTTTGAATATACATAGAGAGTAGGGCTGTGCGAAGTTTCGGTCACTGATTCAATTCGAGAGTTGACCTGATTCGGTGGCCGAATCTCTGAATCCAAATTGAATAAGGAGACTCTTTAATCTCTGCAGATCAAATCAGAACCCTCCAAATCGATTTGGAGGGATTTGGAAAGATTTGACAATTCGGACATAGACACAGCTTTAAATTTTTTTTCTACAGAACTCAACGTACCAGGCGGTTCATAAATGTGGAAATGGTGGGGCGGATGGAGTGTCCCACAGGAGCATGAGGAGGTCTCCAGTGTGCTCAGCAGCAGACCCGGAAGTGAACCAGAAGCACTTCTGATCCACTTCCAGGGCAGCCAGCATGCAGGCACTTTCCCCGGCCGCCCCTCCCCCGTACTTCCCTGCACCTCCCTAGCTCAGTGACTGGTGCTTCCTGTGGGATGCTCCATCCATCCCACCATTGCAGCATTCATGAGCCACGCCTGGTACCTCGAGGTATGTAGAAAAAACATTAAAAGCTGTGTCTATGGCTGAATCACCGATTCTCTGAATCAGCATTGAATCTTCAGATTCAAATTCAGCCGAATTGAATCATGGACAGTGATCTAAATCAGCAAATTGAATCAATGTCCCCAATTTGGACTGAATCTGAATTGAATATGGCCCATTTCGCACACGCCTAATAAAGAGTATAATACAGTTATACTGGCTCCATGGAAGTGAGAGCATTCACTTCCTATCCATACAGAATAGGGATGGGAATTGAAAGTACCTGAGCTCCAGAACCCTACTTTCTGATAGGAGTTCAACAAGGGAGGTAGGGGATTTAGGTGAATTACTTCCCCTGAGACCTGTGAGTGAGTGAGACATTGCTTCTCAGAAATGTATCTGTCAAAAGCTCTGTGAGAAATGCATATACCATCCTTTGTTCAACTCTATGATGAAGGTAAAAATCTAGACCAATGCTTCTCAACCTTTTTAGATTCAAGGCACCCTTAAATAACTTTCCTGAATTGAGTGTAGTACCCCATTTAAAAAACAAATGCATTTATTACAATTCTGACCTCCTTGCAGAGGCGCTGGGAAGTAGGAGGCAGGGATCAGCCAGGCATGGAACAGCCTAAGCCTGTGCATATTTCCTCACACCTGCTTACCTCCTTTGCTTATCTCCTTATATGTTGGATCACTGTTTAAGGGATCTGACAGCAATTCTATGTGCCACAGAACTCTGATTGAAAATCACTGACGTAGGCTGTTATTTTGGAAATGAAGGTGAAACTATCTTTTCTAGTAGTGAGAATTAGAGCTATGCAAAGCTTTAGGTGCTGATTCGATTTGGAGGAGATTTGGCCCAATTAAGCAGCTGAATCTCCAAATCCAAATTGAATCAGGAGACAAATTAAAAGGTCCGAATCAATTTGTAGCTCCCCGAATCAACTCAAAAAAGATTCTGAGAGCTTTGGTGATTCGGGCAGTCCCCGCTCGCTGGCCCCCACTCCATGCTGGGAAGTAGGGGGTGGGGGAGGGGAGACTGGAGGATGGGGAGGGAACCATAAGGGGGACCCCTGCTAGGCCCCATTCCCTGCCTGCTCCCCCAGGCCCCCCAAGCACCTCCTGAGCCCCACCCTGTGTTCCAGCCCACCCACCCCCATGGCTGCACCACCTGCCCCAGCTCCCGGCTCTTTAAAAAAGAAAGAAAAGCCCCTACTCACCAGCTGCTGTATCAGCCTTGGCACTTTGAGGTGCTCATGGCAGCATGGGGAACTGGAGAGCAGCAAGGATCGTCCCCCACCTGGCAGGAGCTGGTGATTTGGAAGTTTTTTTTTAAAGGGCCAGGAGCTAGGGTGGGTAGAGCAGCCATGGGGGGGGACTGGGGGAGCAGACAGGATTTGGGGGGCTCATGGCAGAGCCCACCCATGCAGCATGGGGCAGTGGGGGGCAGCAGGGATCGCCCCCCCTGCCTGGCAGTTGTCCATGAGTGAGGTCTTTTTTTTGAAGAGCCGGGAGCTGGGAGAGTGGGCAGGGCGGCCATTGAGAGTGGGCGGGGGTTGGGGTTAATTCAGAGATTTGTCCAATTCGGCGGTGGTCGAATCTTCGAATCAGATTCAGCCAAATGAATTTGGGACAGTGATTCAAATAACCTAAACGAATCACTGTCCCCCGAATTGGCCAAGTCCAAATCAGAAGTGACAAGTAGCCACTTTGCACAGGCCTAGTGAGAATGGCACAGAGAGTCAGCATTTGTGTTTTCATTGCTATAAAATTGGTATTAGAACATATGCCTAGAGGGGTTTTGTGATGTTTAGATTATCTTTAAGTTCTCTGAAATGCGGTGATGAGAGGGGAACAATATATCTGTTAACATTCATTATTAATATTTTTTATTATTGACTAGCTAATTGCTGTGTTGAGGAGCGGCTGGTTGTAAGTGATGTGCATTTATATGGAAAAATGTATACAGAATATAGTTTATAATATATTTTAAATTAATCCTTTTTCTCACACCATTTTTGTGTTGTTTCAGTTCATTTGACCAAATTCTGTTACTCTGCCATAATACCATGTAACTTTTCAGTAACTTCACTGATTTAAGACCCTTTGAGGCAAGCTCTCTGATTTAAAACTCTGGCTCAACTCTTGTCAGTGAGTTCAGTGGAGACATGGTTTCACAGCCACTCTTTCTGTCTGTTTGGACAGTCCTTTGTCCTATATGGGCACTACCAGAAAACAAACAAACAACTAAAATGGTTAAGTGGTTTGGAGGAAGCCAGTGCTTCTGAAAGGGATTTCTCTACTTCTGTCAAACAGGGAATGTGACAGCTTCCATAATTGGCCTGACATTTACTTTAATAATATTCTTTCATAGAAATACAAAAAAGTTTTGACTAACAGAGAGGAAAATGAAACTTCTAGCTGAGTGTAATGAAAGAAATAAAGGTACAAGTCAAAAGAGCAACAGGTTACCTATTAAAATGGAATGGAAAAGAGGGAGCTTGTACTAGTCTGACATCAGAAGAATATGCTATTGTGGTTTGTAGTACTAAAAGGGGAGTGTCCTTGTAAAAAGAAAAATGAGCTCATTGGGGTTCAACTGTGTGTTTAAAAAAATGTTAATAATATTTTGGATACAGCTGGAACTGCTTTAATACAATAATATTTTGGAAATAAATTTGATAAATGTAAAACAAAAATCTTATGTCACATTTAAAATTTATTATGAATTCTTCAAGGTTCTTTAGATTTATTGCTCTTTCAGAGTTCAACTTTCACCGTACACTCCTGTTATAATGATACCAGATTCTACGTTTAGTTACACTGGTTTTACCAAGGACTTTCTTCTTGATTTTCAGTGGTATAACCTGAAGCCAGAATCTGGATCTGGAACATCTGAGTTGAGCATCCATTTAGTAGTTTTTGTGATCAGAGAAACTTAAAATACTACAAAACTGTGCTGATATACACAACATATGCCGATATATTCAGGGATCTATGCATCAGAACATTGCATGAGTCCATTAGTTGACTGTGTACTGTAGACTGAATGCTAAAATGCCAGATGTAGTTACTGAGGTAAAAAAAACGGGGGGAGAAGGAGGTAATGTGCACATGCTGAATTCAAGGAGCAAGACAACAGATTTGCCAAGAAAAGTTAGCAAAGTTTCATAAAGCGAGAGAGAGCCCCCATACAGTCTTAAATCACATGTACAACTATTACAGAAAGACTAAAATCTTTCCGATTCCTCTAATGCACTAGGGAAAAAGAGTGCAGCTTATTTTGATACCACTGGTGTTCTCAACAGTAGTTTTCCATTTTTTGTTGTAACTATTGTACAGTAAAGTTTTCTGTCACAAAGTACTGGCAAATTCTACTATCAATACTTTATAGTTTACTTATATATCACCTTTTATTCAAGGAACTTAATCATTTTATAAACACTAATTCATCAGCAGGTAAGTAGTACTATTCCCATCTGAATGCAGAGACTTGCCCAAGAGCATAGAAATTGTCATATGGAATCAGACCAATGGTTCATCTAGTCTTGTATCCATCTCCTGACAGTGCCCAGATGATCAGATGATGTTCAAGAAACTTGACAATGCATAATTACACAGTAGTACAGAAAGTAAAATTCTCTCCTCTGCAAAGAGCCAGAGAAAGGCCTATGCAATATAAACCCAATTTAAATCCCTGGAATAGTGCTTGAGTTGGATTTAAATAACATTGAAGCCGTATACTGGCTTTTTGCAAACAGAAGAATTTTATTTACAGTGAGTTAATGGCAAAGGGCTTTTACAATCTTTGAATTCTTCTCAGCCTGATGAAGGATGTGTGTACCCGAAAACTTATAAGGAAATAATTTTTTTGCTACTATTTAGTTGGTCTACTAAAAGAGATCCCCTCAGACCAATACAGCTATAACATAGATCCCTGAAAGAAAACCCAGGCATACAGATTACTAGGTCACCCGTTTTAAACATCAAACACAAACTCTGTTATTTTAAGGATTAAAAGGGCAAAAGAGTTGAAGTGTCCTTTAGTTCAGGAATTAATTCCACTTTCTTGCACTGAAACGTCTCCACTTGTCCTAGGTGGAGTAGTTTAGCTTTGTGCCAGTCATAACTCTGGGCTATCCCTGCATGGTATGATCTAATTCTGAATGAATATCAGAAATACATATTTTTGGTTGTGTCAGAATCATGTTGTAGCCATTATGGTCCAGAAGTTATGCAAGAGGCAAGGATTTCTTTGGGTAATGCCTTTTCTTGAACCAACTACATAGTTGGGATAGAGTTAGACAAGTTTTAGAATGCAAAATATTCTTCATCAGGTTGAACCAAGGCATTGCATTCTAAAGCTTGTCTAACTGTATCTCAGCTGTGTAGTTTGTCCAATAAAAGATACCACCCTCAGAAATCCTTGCTGCTCGAATGTATTTTTTTGACATTTTTGCTGGTTCATTTTGTAAAAACAAATACCTTGAAGCCCATTTGTTCAATCTGGTTTTCTGCTGTACTCCTTCCTATTGGAAACTGTGCCTATTTCAATAACCCTCAATTTAAATCTCCATTTCATTCCTATACAATCATTTATCTAATCTTATCTTTTCCCCCAGGCCTTTACACTATTTCATTAATTTTAATTACATTTTGATGCAGACAGGGCTTCATGTATCTTATTCTTTTATCCAGTACCTGTATAATTTCTTGATGACATAGTTACTAATTCAATTGAGAGCTCCACTTTATCCTGGAGGGCATGGCTGACTGTATAATTCTATCATTAAAACTTTGGACCCACATCATTTATTTTTAATATACATTCTAAAACTAGGAATGTAGCAAAATTGGTGCTTTCAACATTTTAAACACAACTGTGGCCTTTCTCAAATCATCATTTTAAGAACATAAAGAACTAGGTTTTTTCTGTGCTGGAGAAAGCATATTAAGGTTGCCATATTCAGAATGGAATAATTAAATTTGGTAATTGTTAGGAAAAGAATGTACTCAAGAAATTGCTTATTGAAGAAGTAGATCCCTTCTGATATATCTTTTGTGAAGTGAGGTACCGTGTTTCAGATGTAATTTACCAGTGATAGAAAAATACAGAGATGAATTAGATACCAAATAATATTAATACATGCCTCTACTAACCGTACTTTTTAGTAGCGGTAAATTGCTAATAACAAACAGCGAGGAGCATCCTAGAAAGTACACACAGCAAAACTTGGAACGAGTGTCATAAAATTCCGAAGAAGTATGTAAGGTTAATCCCTACTTGTTCATATTGTTTATATTATGGTGATCCCTAAATATGGGCCCCATTAAGTTAGATGCTGTCAAACTACATATTATCTCTCCATAACCAGAATATCTAATATTCTAAGTCAGGCATGCTCAACTACCCAGCCTGCAGTCCAGATCCTGGCTGTAAAGCCACATCAGCTGGCCCATAGCTCTGAAAAGTTGGCAAGAGGGAGTGGTGATGGTATTAATCGCTGCTACTTAACTGCTGAATTTCTGGATCCATGGGAAGCCCTGCAGGCCAGATAGAGTGGCCCTGTGTGCTAGGTCATGCCAGCACATGGAGCCCAGCCAGGGTTCAGCTGTATCTGACCATGCAGAGTTGAATCTGGGCACAGGGTACTGGGCTGGGCCATCATGGGCTGAGCACAGGGTATTTGGCCAGGTCAGTGTAACAGGATCAGGGCACACGAGGCTGGGCCAAGTCAACATTGGGGCAGGAAAGAGGCAGGTCACCTTGCATGGCTGATCTGGTGTGCAGGGACTGATCCTATGCAGAATCCAGCTAATGGACTGGCCCTGAACCACTCATCCACCTTGCAGGTCTGAAAGGTTAGGCATCACTGTTCTAAACAAGAAATGAGATGAAATGTGGGAGAGAAAGCAGAGGGATAGTTTAGGGAAGTTACATGGCCAAGGTCATTCAGCAAATCTGTGGCACAGCTGGGAATATAAACTAGGACTCCCAGTCCAGTGCTCTACCCAATGGGCTACCCTCTTTTAGAAAGAATTGTTGGTCTTCCCAAATCCTTTCAAAACCAGCCAGAAACTTTTACTACATTAATTAACTTTCAATCAGGCTTTTGGGCCCAAATTCAACAAAACACATAGGTAGTCTTGAAGTTAAGCCCCTGCTTAAGTGTTTTGCTAAATCAGACTAGAGGCTGACCATTATGCTTCTAATCTACAGTTCCCAGTATTTTCAGCAGAAGTTAAGGGGTCTCCTCACTTCAGAGGGCCAGGCTGTAGAGGAAAAATAGTAACACACATTAAAAAAAAAAAAAAATTATTTCTATGATGTATTTTCTAAAAATAAGATTTTTTTAAAGTTATAATTATATTACCAAGGTATTAAAAAGATATGTGAATAGATACCATTAACACATAAGCCATGCAAAGATGGGAGACTTAAGTTTTGTCAGAAACCTAAATAGTACATTCATAAATAATTTATAATATGACTTCACTAATTCACACTAATGACTAGGATCCCTATTGCAAATTATTGACTTTTGTGATGCAGAAAGTAAGCGTAGTTAAAACAAACAAGATAAACCATCTTCCTTCCTACCAAGCATAATAATTAAGAAAAAATAGATTTTTCTCATTTATTTCAACAACTGTATCCTAGTTAGCTCCCATCATAGTAGTATCATAGTATCATAGTGCTTAGGGTCGGAAGGGACCTAAACAGATCATCATGTCCAACCCCATGCTCCGGGCAGGAGTGGGTGCCGGGATCATATCACCCCAGCCAAATTTCTGTCCAGCTTTCTCTTGAGGACTCCCAAGGTAGGAGCACCACCTCACTTGTGAGCCCATTCCAGAGCCTGGCAGCCCTAACTGTAAAGTAATGTCTCCTGATGTCCAGCCTGAACCTTCTCTCTAACAATTTGTGGCCATTATTCCCTGTAACCCCGGGTGGTGCCTGAGGGAACAGAGCCTCCCCCAATTCTTGCTGGTCCCCCCTCATGAGTTTGTAAATGGCCACCAGATCCCCTCTCAGCCTTCTCTTGTGGAGGCTGAATAGATTCAAGCCCTTTAGCCTCTCTTCGTAGGGCCTGCTCTGCTGCCCCTTGACCATGCGAGTGGCACTCCTCTGGACCCTCTCAAAGCTAGCCACATCCCTCTTGAAGTGTGGCACCCAGAACTGGATGCAGTACTCCAGCTGTGGCCTGACCAACACCATATAGGGGGGAAGGATCACCTCCCTGGACCTGCTTGTGATGCATCTGTAGATGCACGACAAGGTGCAGTTAGCCTTACTGACCGCTTCCTCGCATTGGCAGCTCATGTTCATCCTGGATTCAACAATGACTTCAAGATCCCTTACAATGACTCCAAGATCCCTATCATGTTTCTCTGTGTGTTAATGAATGTAATGCCTTTGCTATTTCCTAACATGTTTTACATTTTGCCAAAACTTGTCTTTTACTGGGTGTATCTACACATTCCATTAATGTAACACAATAAACTCTGGAGCTGTTTGAGCTAGAATCAACTGCTCCCAGGTGCAGTATCTATACGTGCACCCGGGACAACAGCAATTTGAGCCAGGGTGGAGCAGCCCTAAGCTGGTATCAGGCTCAGGGGTCAACCCCAGGCTCTGCATGGCAGAGTTGGGCAGAGGAGGGGCTGGCCAGAGCATAAGGCTGGAGAATCTGCAGAGCCATGTGGCTAGGTGGCAGACAGCCCCCGCACTGTAGCACCCTCATGTCCCAGCCAGCCCCCATCATCATCTACACATGCATTTTATTGCACTAATTACTCCAGCATAAGATAGTGTTGAGCCCCAGCTCAAGTCTGGGATCGTGCCCGGTATGCAAAAGCCAATAAAGATACCAGGGGTGAAAGTATAAAGATTTATTGCTAGCAATACAAGGTGCAAGCGGAATAATTTCACGTAACAAGCACACAGATTCTTAATTCTAAGCATCTTTTATACAGGAGTATTGGACCTTCATAAGCATTCTTGTTTGCTAATTGGTTATAAGGGAGTGACGCAAGGAGTTCTTTACTGAGCATGTCTCTATACCTGTGTTTTAGCTATGTATCTCATTTCCATACATGTATGTTTCATTAGCATACTTTCTCCCCACCTAGGGGTGTGAATCTTAATATTTAAATCAGCTCTTTGCCCTAGTCCTCTGATTCTGCTTTTGTTTTCAAGCCTCCTTTATCTAAGACTGTCTCCTCCTTATCATTGCAGATGGGCATTAGTTACATAACAGAGACTTTTGCTTGGGCTATGTGTAGTGGTTTCTAGGTCAAACCTGATATACGGAACAGTCAGACATTAGCTCAACACATGATGAGGTAATAGGATCTGGAGATACTCTTCACAAGAGAAGTCCTAATTTTGCTAAAGTAGAATGGCACTTAACACGTGGTTAGTATACATTTACTGCTTGAATGCTCAGAAGCTAGTGTTTAAAGTGCACTTAACATGTGGCAGGTGTAACATGTGACACTTAAAGGTGTTATTCAACCACTAAAAAGTCACTTCTCTGTTTTTTGCTTCAGGAAAAAAATTATAAACTGGACTATTCCTTTACTATAAAAGTTAAAGATAAAGGTGTTAAAGTATATGTACTAAAAAGCACAAACAACAATTTGAATGTCTTTAGATTCCACTGAAAAAAATAAAAAAGGAGCCTTTTGTAGACAGATTTGCTAAGCTTTGGTTTTTTTTCTGAACCTGCCCCTCTCCATAAAGCATTCAAATACGTCCTTTTTAATTGTTGGTGTTAAAATTATGGTGCAGTTAAAATTAATTGAATATTATTAACTTTATATAAGGAAAAATACTTGTATTCATCCTTTGACGTTCAAATATAGTTCGTACTTTGCAATCCCTTTGTACTCCTTTGGTAGATTTTTGTCTCATTTTCATTTTCCCTTTCATCTCCTCTTTTTTTTAAATTTTTTTTTTTTGAGCTCTTCAGACTTCAGCACTTACTTCTCTGCCAATGGACTGCACATTGCAGTTTAGGTGAGCTCTCCTGTGCTCTTTCTTTCAAGCATATCTTGCTGTCTCAATGGTAAGTCTTTAGGCCTTTACAAAAAACACCAACATAGGAATCCAGTTTAGTACTTCTATTTAATTACAGCAGACAAGCCAATTTAAAGTGTTAACAATAACATGTAGTAGATGTTATATCTGGGGGGGGTTTCTTAATTATTGGGGGAGCATTTCTTTCAGAGGCTAGATAATGAAGCAAGTTGGGGTGAAGGGCAACTTGTTCTAGACGTGTGTACGGGTTAGTGACCATGGCTGCTACAGGATTCAAACAGCTATTCAGTGATAAAATATTTCTAGTGTCATTTCTGCTTAGAATAGTCTTAACAATACTGAAGCTATGAAACATTCAGCCTTGGAAAGCACTGTTAAGCACATTGTTAGCTTCAGAGCTTGCTCTCATCATGAGGCAGCTCAGAGTTCACATAGGCCTCTTATTTACAAAAGGTTTTTTTCACTGTAAGAAGATTGTATTGATAGATGTGGTTGGCCTTTCACACCTTGTGTGTTTACAAAGCCCAACGAAAATCATGAGCATCTTCAGCTATTATAGAACTCCAATTCTATCCCCATGCCGCAGAAGAGATCATATACCCTAGGTCTGAGGAGCACAAGAGAGGAATGAGAGTAGTTTTGTCAGTTTCTTCCTCAAAATCCTTTTTGGCATTCCCTTGAGAAAAATGGCACTTCACTGTTATTTCTATGATAAAGTTATCTTTCAAACTTTTCTTTTTAGAGTGATCAGAATAGGATAAGCAAAGAGTTGGTGTAGCTTTATTCTGGTGTGCTGTTTTGGCATTTGGTTTTCTGTGCTTGATGAACTGCTTAATGTACACATAGACCATTCACCTTCCACTTCAGTAAGTTTTATTTGACTTGTGACCCTTCACTTTGTGCTGTCTTCTTCCTTTCCTTGGTTTAAAAACATTAGCCTTTCATTTGACCTGTGATCCCATACATTCTAGAAGCACTCTCATGTAAATTGCTGAGCAAATAAACAAAGAAGCTGGAAGACAATCTACTTAACCCAGCACAAGTACTACAAAAGCTGCACAGCATGCAGCACGACTCCAACAAATTAACCTTGTGAAGACATTCAGGTGGGTTGTGGGGCAGACTAGTTATCAAGTAATACTCAGTCATCATCAGGTTAAATACTTGTTCCTAAACAAAGGACCCCCCCACCCCCTTTGTAGACCACATTAATTATAGTACCAAAGAAACAACTTATTTTAAAAGGAATGGAGATGGGCTGTATGCGTAAATCAAGGCCACAGCTCAACCCCCAGAGTACATTGTTTTTAAGCACTTTGCCAAGGCACTACTCTTACCTTCTTCCCACCCCACACTTCAGGGCTATGTCAAAGAGCTCCAACTGAGTTGTAGCATAGGGATTTTAGGCCCATTGTATTACAGATAATGGACATGTATTTAAGGCTAGAAATTATACCATGTTTCTTGAGAACTTTAACCATCTGGTTCTTCTATCATTTCATTTGTAAAGTGAATATAAATTCAACAGATTAGCTAGCCACTGTCAGGCCACAGCCCTT
>NW_005842311.1:811571-830659 GCF_000455745.1 Alligator sinensis
CCCCTGAAACAAAAGTCTCACTGGGAAAAGAGATCCCGGGGCGCGCCTGACATTTGATAAGGAAGAGCTGTGTCTGGTCGTCAGCTAGTCCGGGCAAAGTTATCTAAGGCAGTCCCATCTGGGTCGCCAAAAACTGTTGAGCCCCAGCTCAAGTCTGGGATCGTGCCTGGTATGCAAAAGCCAATAAAGATACCAGGGGTGAAAGTATAAAGATTTATTGCTAGCAATACAAGGTGCAAGCGGAATAATTTCACGTAACAAGCACACAGATTCTTAATTCTAAGCATCTTTTATACAGGAGTATTGGACCTTCATAAGCATTCTTGTTTGCTAATTGGTTATAAGGGAGTGACACAAGGAGTTCTTTACTGAGCATGTCTCTATACCTGTGTTTTAGCTATGTATCTCATTTCCATACATGTATGTTTCATTAGCATACTTTCTCCCCACCTAGGGGTGTGAATCTTAATATTTAAATCAGCTCTTTGCCCTAGTCCTCTGATTCTGCTTTTGTTTTCAAGCCTCCTTTATCTAAGACTGTCTCCTCCTTATCATTGCAGATGGGCATTAGTTACATAACAGAGACTTTTGCTTGGGCTATGTGTAGTGGTTTCTAGGTCAAACCTGACAATAGCACTGTCTTAGGGTGGAGTTAATGAATTTACTGTACCCTAATACAGATATACTGGGTGCATCTGCACAAGATGCATTACTGCACATTAGACTGATCTAATGCACAGTAAAGCATCAGCGTCTACATGTGTGCAGCAATTACTGCCCAGTAGATTAGTCTAATGTGATGTTTTCTAGTACCTGTAGACAAACTAATGTGCCAAAGCGCACATATAGACACTGACCAGGAGCAAATTGCTCCTCATCAGCCTAGGCAGTCGGGGGCTATAAGGGGTAAGCAAAGCTATCCTGGCTGCTGGGCAGCTGCCTCCCAGCCACATGGAGACTGGGACCCAGAACTAATTGGAGAACAATAGATTTTCATGTTTCCTCTTTGTTATGGTTTAAATTATTAAAAGTAATCGGAGACTAAAGTCACAATAGACCTTGCAAAACTCAAGTATTGATTTTCAGCACTTTCTGGGCAGCCCCTTGAAACGGCAAATAAATGCACTTATGGAACAAAAATGTTTCTCTACTTTGTCACGCAAATGGTCCAGGTAGTCTTCCGGCTAGGGAAAGCATGGGAGTTAAGATTTATAATACATTGTTTTATGTATCTGTTATTTACCTAGAACAGTATAGTTTAAAATGTCATTCCCCAAACTATCAGTCATTGTCCTATTTACCGTAGAATAGATGGATCAGGAAAACGGATAGAGATGTAGTCCTCTAAGGTAACACAGACTTACCAGAGCCAGAAATATTTCTTTTATAAAAATGTGATTATTTAACAGAAAAATGAAAGCAAAAATGACAACCATATGTATATCTAAGTACAGGATCCAATACAATAGCTACCTTATCTGTAGGTTTTCTATCTACTAAGTCAATATCAGGCCATGATCTTCTATGTGGGGCTTCAGCCTGGCCAACAGAGACACTCATCCAGTCCTGCCATCCCACAGATAACCACTCAGGCAGGCCTAAAGACTGGCTTAAAACCTTCAGTATGGTCTAACCTTCAGTCCACTTGCTATCACCAGAGTAGACAGTCAGGGTCAGTTGATGCTGCTTTTCCCCTATATAAACCCCAGCACAGAAACAGGAAGTGTCTGGGCAAGAGGGATCAACCTCATCTTAGAGTGCTTTGCTGCTCCCCCACAACAATCAGTCCTCAACTCCTCTCTCTGTATGATGTCCCACCTTTTTGATTTGGCTCATTCACAGACCATTGTTCTCCCCCTTACTCCTTGGTTCCCTGACCTGATTTATCCTCAGATCCTGCTCACCCAGCCCAACCCTGGTTAGCGCCTCAATCACCAAGTGGCTCCCAGCTACCCACATCCCAGGATAACAGTCAATGATTCTGCTAGAGTGTGGTGGCATCCTGGGGTGTCTTGAGATCTTTTCAAGGGTGCCATGGAGTACCACATAATATTTACATTGTTAGGTGTGCTAACATGATTCACAAAATAAAACAAAAGATTTTAAATACAAATCCATGTTTTTAAAAACAGTCTGACCCATTGTGGGTTTTAAGTGCTTTGCAACATAAACATTTCTCTATTATTTTTCTGTAGTCAAGAAAGTGAAAATATAAGAGCTGGTGTTTTCCAAATGGGTGCCTTGAGCCTAAAAAGGTTGAGAACCACTGTACAACCATTTTTTTGTGCTTGAAGTCTCTTATACCTTAGAAGCATCTGCAGGCCAGGTTCTTTGGGTGATATCTTTTATTAGATGGACTGAATAGTTGGAGAAAAGTTATTTGCAAGTTTTTGGGTGCAATCACCCTTCTTCAGACATAGGAGTTCTCTGCTGTTCTGAGATCTCCAAGGAATGAAAGAAGCTAAAGGTGTGACAGGATGGTAGTGAGAAAGTAAATAGGTGGAAATTAGGAAAACAAAAAGTAAAGAAGGGAAGGGAGGGGGGTAAACGAGGAGGAAAAAAAGCCAAAGGTAAGTAAGGGAGACTCTACTAGTAGTTTTCCAGGATAGAAAAGAGGCTGTCTGTGAAAAAGTAAATAGCTGGAAATTAGGAAGACAAAGGGTAGAAAAGGAAGAGAAGGGAGAAGTGGGGGAAAAGAGAAGTATAAGGCCGAGTCTGGCAGGTACCTGGTGAATCAGATGTTAGGCAGGTTGTAATATGCCATAACTCCAATGTCTATATTGAGTCTGTGATTTTTTGTATCCATTAGATTTATGAAGTGAAGTTCGTAATTTCATCTACAGAAGGTGTTTTGTAAATTCCCTTTGAAGATTAGAACTGAGAGATTGGAGAGGGAGTGATTGTTTTGTGAGAAGTGTGCCCCCACAGGTAGTTGGGTATTTTTGTCTTTGATAGATTTTTGGTGTGCATTCATTCTGGTGCACAGTTGTTGTTTGGTCTCTCCTACATATTTTCCATCAAGGCATTTGGTGCACTGGATGAGATATATAACATTTCTGCAGGTCATATATCTCTGATATATAAAAGCCTTTTCTTTCTTTGGCCCCCCCCCCCCCGCCCCTCATTTCCCCCTTCCCTTCCCTTCTCTACCTTTTGTTTTCCTAATTTCCACCTATTTACATTCTCACTGACATCCTGTCACACTTAGCGTCTTTTATTCCTTGGAGATCTCAGAACACCAGAGACTCCCTGTGGCTGAAGAATGGTGATTGCACCTGAAAGATTGCAAGTAACTTTTTTCCAACTACTTATTTGGTCTAATAAAAGATATCACATCTGCCCAAAGAAACTGGCCTGCCCATGTCCTTAGACCAGGGGTTGGCACCACCCCCCTGGCACGCATGCCATTAGTGGCACGTGGAGACATTTTTCCTGGCATGCCTTGAGGCATGCAAAGAAACTTTAATTTTTTTTAAGTTGCTTCTCTGGGCTCTCCAGTGCAGCCACAAGTCCCAGTGCCACAGCAGGCACTGGGGTGGAGCCAGAAGAACACAGGCAGGGAGGCTTCTGTGTTCTACTGTCACAGATGTCACTGTGTTCTACTGTCCCCCACCCTTGCTCCCAAGCTGTACCCTCCAGCTGTACCCTCCAGCCTGGCTGGCCCCTGGAGGGAGCTGTGGATGGACAGGTGGGCCAGGGCAGGCACTGCACAGGGTCTTCCAGTGGGTGGCAGAGTCCTGGGCCCAGGCAGCAGACACCCTATCCCACCCAGGGCAGCACTAGGGTGCTGAGTGCTGGGGCTGGGCAGTCAGGACAGGGTCTGGGTGGTGTGTGGGGAGGCACCACAAGGAAGCTAGCTTGGTCAGGCCCTTAGGAAAGCAGGGGATGGGCAGGAAGTAGGGGTGGCCCCAGGGCTCTGCAGGCTCGAGCTGTGGTGGGCAGGCATGTGCTCTGCCCAGCAGCACCCATGGTGGGGCCTGGCCCAGCCCATGCAGCTCCTCAGGGATGGGCCGCAGCCACCCTCACACAAGGGGATGCTGCCTGGCTGGGGCAGGATGCTGGGCTCGGGGGGCTTCCCTCTCTGGGACTGGTCCTCCTGCACACTGGTCACAGTGCAAGCAGGGCAGAGCTGTCCCCAGTGCAATGGCCTGCCCGTGGGAACTGCTACCATGGCTGCCTTAACCTGCCCAGGTCCCGGCCTTGCCCACTCGCAGCTCACCTCAAGGGGCCAGGCACTGCACAGAGCTGCTGTACTGCAGGCTCCTGGCCAACTTGTCCCTGAGCACTGGCTGCAGCAGCTGTTCCCAGAGCCTGGGGAACAGCCTGTGCCTGCAGATCCCACTCACAATATACCTGACATGCACAGAGACCAAGCAAGGAGCTCCCTGAGCCCAGAGTCCTGCCCAGCCAGGCAGTGTCCCTTTGCAGGCCAGCTGGGCCCCACCTCTGGTGCTGCTGGGCCCCCCACTGTCTCCCGAGTCTGCAAAACCCTGGGGCAGTCCCCGCTCCCCGCCTGACCCCAGCTCTCCTCCAGGTGCAGCCTTCCAAAGGGCCTGGAGAGACCAGCCTGCCCACAGTGACTCCCCCAGTGCCTGCTGCTCCCTGCTGCTCTCTCCCTCTCTTTCCCCTCTCATCACAACATGCTTAACAAGAAAAAGAAAATCACAAGTACAAAGACAGTACATGAAGTTTTATTTATTGTCATCAGGTTTCGAATCTTTAGACAACCTGGTATTCACTGTAAAAAAAATAAATAAATAAAAAAATAAAAGTAACATTTATGATTATTGACTGTATTAAATATGCAGTGCATCCTGCCATGTACCCTTCCCTCCCGTTCCCCCCCGCTCAAGTTTTGTTTTTGTGGTGTGCTGGCACTCTGACACCTTATAAGGTAGACATTGTGGTTTTTTCAGCACTCTGACCAAAAAACGTTGCCTACCCTTGCCTTAGACCAACATGGCTACAACCAAAAACCATAGAAGCATCTGAAAATATCCCACGTAGCTCAGCACATGGAAATGTTCCCTGCAGTTTCCTCTTTATCATTTTCAGTCATTTCACTTAAGATTCATTCCTTGTCCTGTAGATTGTTCTAAGCATAAAACTTAGAAAAACTTTGGGCTTTAAAACCCTCAGAGAGAGACACACAAAATGAAAATGTGTTTCCTAAATAAGCAATAAGATAGCTGGGATCAATGAAGGAGCTCCCTGACACAGAATGTTAAGGCTGGAAAAAGGAAAAGCACAGTGCAATATAGAAAGGTGTCAGCTGACTGACTGCAAAAGGGAAGGGAAACACTTTAACTCACAATTTCCACTGCCATGATCCAACTAAAATACCTGCCTGTAATTATAGAAGGATAGAGAAGGAGGTTTTGCCTTCTTTGAACTCCTTGTATAATCCCAAAGAAGGGAGGAGGAGCTGTCACAGCAAGTACAATATGGGTTTTCTTTCCGTGGCTGAAAGATGGAAGGGGTAATCACCCTTATCAGAGAGACCATTCTAGCCACCATCTTTATTTTGTAGCACATGTAGATGCTTTAAGGCAAAACAAGAGGCTCGTTTCTTTTGTTTCTGATTTTGTTTTAGACCTATCTCTCTTTACACTTGAACTGTACCAGTTGTTGGTGCTAGTTTAAAATAGGTTAGGCAATATTAAGTGTCCAACCTCTGACTTCACTATGGCCCCATCTACCCAAAATGCTGACTGCGCAGTCATTACTGCACAGTTGTGTAGTACTTGTTTATAATGATTTGTATAAACAAGTACTTGTATAAACGACTTGTGTTACAAGTACTACATGACTGTGCTCTAACCAGAGTTACTGCTCAGACGCATCACCAAATGGCCTTTTCGTGCCACTGACTGTGAAGTAGCTCATTACTATCGCGCAGTAGTGTCACATCACACTCCTTACCATGCCACACTACTGTGCAGTAGTCATGAGCTACTGTGCAATCAGCATCTTGTGTAGATGCAGGCTCTATGTGCAAACCAGCAATACCAAGTGTGAGTTTTTGGTTGTTGTCATGTTGGTCTCAGTAAATAGGCAGGTAAGGTTCTTTGAGTAGATGTGATATCTTTTATTAGATGTTACTCAGTTAGTCTAATAAAAGGTATCACATAGACTCAAAGAACCTTGCATACCTAGTGTGAGTCACTTGCATTACCCAGGCTTGATTAGTCAGTGTTTTCAAAAGGACCATCCATTTCAGTCAAGCAGACCCTGCCCTTCTTTACAGAGACTTCTTTAGAGCACCCTCCTCTGGGCCCCAACTCTCACACACACCCCAGCCTCATTACTAGGATAGCGTTTACTCTCCTCAACCTCAGCAGTACGCCCAAGGCAGCCATCAGCCACCACCATCCATCCTTCCCAAGATGGATGCAGTTGAAAAGTTCCCTCCTGCAGTAAAAGGAAGTTTCACTAGGAAGTTCATTAGCAATAGCTTTTGCTTTATTTGGGCTTCATATTGGAAGTACTATGTATCCACGTTACATACTCAAAGCACTAAGCTGTCAGGGTAATAAATGTTCAGTTGGTGTCAATATGATAAATAATTAGTAATTGCTATTTCAGTAACTGTATTACCCATGATCTTTTGTTTTAAATGCCCACATTTAGTATTATGTAAAATTTTATTTTTACTAATTTTTTACTAATTTCATATTTTAGTTGTAACATTTAGCCGGTTTACTTGAGTCAAAATGTAGTGATAAATTTAGGCCACTCTAATTCTCCAGTTTTCCCTGGGTTGCACTGTTGCAATCTACAAAGGAGACAGAATTTGTCTGTACTGTAGGATGTGATCTCAAATGCTTCACCGATTCAGAGATTTGCTCAGTCTGTTGGAACTCATCAGATGTCAGATACAACTCAAAGGTTATTCTATAGATATTTATATCTTCTTTTCTGAAATACTAAAGGACCTAGTGCACCATTTAAAGTGTCTTGTAATTAGTTGAAAAAAGACCACAAAGTGAATGATTGAATATAGAGTTATATGCAGTATGAACAAAAAGCTGAACTTCTGACCTAAAAGATACCAGATAATTTTTGTGTATGTTTTGCTTCTCTTTTTCACTCAAAAAGACAAAATATTTATTTTTTCTTGTTATCTATCCTCTCTGTAGTGATATGTTTGTGCCCTGTTGCTCACTAGTTAAATTTAATTTTGTTCTTAAGGACACAATTGTTCAATACTGTGCTTAGTGCCTGCAAGTTGGCTCCCACCAACTTGCAGTTAGTGAAATGAAGTCCAGCATTCTTTTTAGTTCAGTGTGCTTTTCTGCCTTATTCATGCCAGTCCTTGAGCAGAGCAGGTCACAGATAGAAATATCCCTTTCCCCTTTATCAGTTCTCAGGTTCCAACTCTGCAATAAGGGTTGACAATAATTAGAGCAGGGGCGGGCAAAATAGAGTCCATGGGCTGGATCCAGCCTGCCTGCCTGCAACTGGAAATGCTGGTAAGGGCCCCACTGGCCCAGAGCCAGGGACTCCTGCTAGGGGCAAAGGGGTAGGAATGCGGGGAGCTTTGTGCTTTAGGGCCAAGCTAGGCTGGCCCCGCATGCTGCAGGAGCACAGGAACTGCACATTATGGGGTCGAGTAGGGCTGATCCTGCACCCTGACACCATGTGTTGCCGGAGACTGTGGTGGGAGCATGGGAGCTGCATGCTATGTGGCCAGATGGGGCCGGCCCCACTCGCTGCTACCACATGTAGATCTAGGGACTTGCACATTCCAGGGACTCCAAGAACCCCCCACATGCACACCGCACCCCCCCACCATATCCCCAACACACAGCCACACCCTCCCACAGCCACTACACAAGCTCCCACACCCCCACCATATCCCCACACCCTCTGACAGCCCACACATACTCCCACCCCCCAAAAAAATACCCACACACACTCACACCTTCCCACATCCCCCACCATACTCTCAAACACACCCATACCCTCCCACACACCCCCATCCCAACCACATACACAGCACCCACAGCCCTCCACATGCCCCTGTCACCCACCATACCCATATGCCATACCCCATCCTCCTCCCCAACACACAATATACAAAGATAGGAAGAACTTCACAGTTTGAGTGTCCAAAGTCTGGAATGGGCTCCCAAGGGAGGTAGTGCTCTCCCCTACCCTGGGGGTGTTCAAGAGGAGGTTAGATAGGCATCTAGCTGGGGTCATCTAAACCCAGCACTCTTTCCTGCCTATGCAGGGGGTCAGACTCGATGCTCTTTCCTCCCTATGCAGGGGGTCGGACTTGATGATCTATTGAGGTCCCTTCCGACCCTAACATCTATGAATCTATAAGATAAGACTGTATTTTGAGCTATTATACAATGGCTTCTAGATACCATATGCAAACACACATGGACAATTTTTTTTTTAAATACAATTAAAATAAATTTAGTAGATGTTTGATTGTTTTAATTTATGATTTGTTGTTTTTTTTACAATTTCAAGATGGCAAGCCCCCTTCCCAAAAGGAGTACTTCTGAGGCAAGGGGAGGGACTTCCGGTGGCAAAGGCCAGGGGTTAGGGGCAGGACTTGATGGCAAGATGGCAGCAAGGGGATGGGGCACCTGTCAGAGGGCAGGGCTACCCTTGAGGCCCTTGACAGCTCACCAAAATTCATTAAGCAGCCCTCCAGCCAAAATAATTGCCCATTCCTAAATTAGAGGGATTAACTTTAACTTTTAGAGGGATTAAAATTTCTTGCTGCTTGCTGCAGTCCCCCCCAAAAAATTTTCCTCTAAAACTAAGAACAATAACAAAATTAACAAAAGCTAGCAGTATTTTTTCCAAAAATACTGAACAGTCAAATGAAAAAAAATCCTTAACTTGGAAAAACTGTGTCCTACTGTAAGCCAGGATGTCAGTGTGCCATACCAGTACCTAAAATATTTGTTGATGTCTTCTCTACTTTTTCAATGCATTCTATCATCTCCAATAATAACCTGAATATTTTAGGACCAATCATTCCATGTGTGGTTCATCAGTAGTTTTAACTTGCCTTAACTGAGATCTTTTCTTGTTTTTAATGAAAGAATTTGTTCTTAGTTTGACTGTAATACAGAGGGCTTTCAAGGCCCTATGCCAGTATTTGTGCATTGCAATTTTTCCTTTTTTCCTAGGCAAAGACAAACCCAGTAAAAGTATTCTAGGTTTTTCACTCAGGCCCCTTTATGAGTCCTGGTTGCAACTGCTCAGAAAAAGGATTCTCCTGTGCTCTGAGGATTTTCTATTTTCTTTGTAGGCAGCTAGCATAGCCAAATAGAAAGTCCATCACATTCTGTATCACCAACTCTCCCAAGTAATTTTCAAGGATGACCTCTTGCATCCTCTCGTTAGATTATAGAAACAGAACAGATCATTATGATCCTCTAATCCAGTGGTTTTCAACCTGTGTTCTGTGGACTTACCCACACTTCAATTCAAAGGGGCCTGCACCTCCATTTGAAATTCCCTAAGTGGTCTGCACCTACATTCAACATTTTGTAGGGGTCCACAAATGAAAGAAGGTTGAAAGCCACTGCTGTAGTCTGATTGCCTGTATAACACAGGCCTGTGACCTCCCTGAATTAATTCTTGTGTGAACTAGAGCATGTCTTTAGAAAAACATCTAATCTTTATGTTAAAATTTCCAGTGTGGGAAAATGCACAACAATTCTTGGCAAGTTGTGCCAGTAAAAAACTTCCTGTACCTTTATTTCTTATCTAAAATTGTCTAGTTTCATCACTTTCCTTGATTGGATCATGTTATAACTTTGTATGGCTTTACATTACAGGGCTTCCTCATAGTTTACAGAGTGCACTATGTCAGTCACTTGTCCTCTGCAGTATCTACCAGAATGCCACACCTGAATGATATCAATAATGAGTTCATGTTTTTTTCTATGTCATAATAAAAATACTAAATAGCTTAGGGAAATAATTGATCCCTGTGTGGCCCCAATAGAAATAAACATGCTTGATGATAATTTCCTGTATATAATTACATTTTGAGACTTATAAGCCAGCTTTTATTTTGTTTAGTGTTGATTTTACACTGTTCTCATTTCATACCAAGTGTGTACATTAATAACACAAATATATTTTGTATTAACACTATTACATTTATCAACTGAACTTATTAAAATAAAGGTAGTTCACCAAAATCTATATTCCTCAATATTCTGTTGTCTAGAAGGCACTAGTCCTGGGTGCTTTAGAAAGGCTAATAGCAGAGCAGAGTGAGCACAATAACCATGGAAGGCATATGAAAAAGGCATTTGTGGTCTTAAGGATCACTTGAGTGCAATAATAGGTGAAGAACACCTAAAAGATGGACCTTTATACTGGCAAACCACTTACTCATCAGCGGGGAAAAGACACCAGCCACCCCAAATTCCAAGCACTGAAGCCACTTTTCCCAATGAGCATGACTTCCAATGTGACTAAATTGAGATGTATCCACTTTTACTTTCATTGAAATCCATGTTTCAGCAAGCAGTTGCAAACCCGACATCATCTAGGATGGATGAGGGGGAAAAAAAGGTAGTGTCTGGCTCTTTGATGTCCCTGGCATTGCAGTTGAACTCATGTTACTGTCTAGCAATGAAGCCTGATGTACAGTCATAACACGCAGGGTAACAGGCATTTTGTAAAATCTCACATGAAAGATCATCTGGGCAGGGGAAAAAAATTATGTAGCTAGATGTATGGATCAATCAAAAGGAGTGAGAAAGAGTATAACCACTTACCAACAAAACTGTCTGCTCATGCTAAGACCTGCAGATAGGTTAATCAGATCTTTTTATTAGCAGAATCAGAGTTTGTTGACAGGTCCTTCAAGTCATCATGGGCACTTTATCCTTTACTGGAATTAAATCTACCAGTAAAACTGACAGTATCCATGCCACACCCAAACTGAAAGCCAGCTGAAAAGAACTGACAGAACCTGAGATCTCCAGATAACAACAAAGTGGCTTTATCACAGTAGTGACAAAAAAGGGAGCTCATAGACAAGACAGTGATTCACAAAGTTGACCAGATACGGTTTGTTGAACATGAGCCTAGTCAACCATCCTTTGGGGGAAATCAAGAAACTGCCACATAATAGTTAATTTGCCAATTTAAAGTACCCCACTTGATTTCAACAAGCCACAAAGCACCTGGATCCAGCTTGCAGGCTGAAACTCCCTTGGTCCATTTCAAGCCACAGGGAGCAAAGTGAGACAGAGATCAGCCAGCGGGGATATTGCATTTGCTCTCTTCAGTGAGCATCTACCATTAGAAAGCTAGTCAGGTCTGTCTAGTTTTTATCAGAATTGTCTGCAATTTAGTTGGAAAAATATCACAGGAAGGAAACTGTTTTCTAGAAGCGCTGAAGGTTCATTACATTACCTAGTATGACCTCTTGTACATACAAATTGTACAGTTTCTATATGAAGACCAATGACACTGGGCCAAATATGTCAGTCCTAAAAAACCTAAAATGTGTGTCATGGGGAGAATGAGAGCGACAAAAGCACCATCAGTGTTTGAGACCTCTGTGATGACATAAAAATGATCAGGCAAGAATTTGGATCTGCTGTATTCACCATGCTGTCTTTCCCTCAGCTGTAGTATGTGGAACTTAATGACTTCTAAAGCAGAAGCAGAAAATATTTTCCTGTACCTCTAACCTGATATAGAACTTCCAAAATATTTATGTGTTTCGGTCGATAACATTCAGTGCCTGGTTCCTCCTATTGCTGCTCTAATTTGCATTCAAAATACTACAACAGTATAACTGTGAGGATAAGGAGAGGATAGTTAGGAAGCAGTATATCAATTATTGAGAATAAGGAATTATCAGAATATTGAAGTAGGCCATCAGTAAAGTGACTCATTAGCTGATCATTACCCTCCCTTAGAGAAATCTGAAACCCATGTATGTGAATTAATGCCCAGATGGACCAGTGAAACAAATCTTTGGTTCCAGTGAGGAAAAGGTGTGCCTTGAATACAGTGGGATCTCCTAATAAATGTAAGAAAGTAGTCTGAATCAATACACGTGTCTAGAGCCTAAAATCACTGGAGATAGCTAGATGGTTATTACAGTAACTGTGGGATCCAGTGGAACCTAACCTCTAGGCAGAAAAAAATAAAATAAAAAGCATAAATCTCCACTGCCATGTTGGGATGTAGGAATTTTAAAAGTGATATACTACAACCCTTCCCATCTTATTCCCACCCTTGAATTCAAAGACAAGGTGAACACGCGGGAAGTTAAACTGTTGTTAGAGGAAGCCACATACATCTGAAGGCAAATGAAAATATCACAGTGATGTTTCCTCTCTCTGGGATCCAGCTCAACACAGGACTTGTCCAGAAGAGTCTGCTCTAACAAAGGTTGGATGAATTATACAGCAGGTCTTCATTTTATAAATAAAATCTGGTACCTTAACTTTGATCAAATACTGGATGGTGACATTTTATTAGTTACTGACCTTTTATTGAACAACATTCAATCCTTCCTCTGTGAGCTGTAGGTTGTACGTCTCATGCCACTGCTAAAATGTCTGTGTAACATGGTGGAATATGCTTTAATACAGATATTCATTAGATAATGGTCCATTTGATTATAATAGGATGATATAATAATCTAAAAGTTAATCTTACAAGGACAAAAATTGCCTAAAATGAGAGAAGCTGGATTCCAGAACTTTAAGGGGAATTAAAAATGAATGCTGACAAGAGAGTACATTGCTAAGTGTTATTCTTTTACATGTTTCCTTTGTGAATTGAGTGACCATTGCTTAACAGATGGCTCCATTTTGGACCTCTGAATACAATCTTTATTGGTCCCAGTGTTGTGCTTGTGGTGTGTTGTAGATTCCTTGATTTCAAACTGAATATGCTGTATAGTCATGCTGCTGTCAGCCTCGGTGTTAGTATTTATAGTCTTTATAGTCTTTTTCCCCATTTGAAATCAATCTAGGGTACCTCATTATCATGTGGAATCAAGCATCTTCAAAGAACAGACATGGTAATATGTGGTTCTACCTCCTTTTTATTTCTGAAGGATGGGTACCTCTTAAATTAAATATCATAAGCATTTGGGGACTAGTTTGACTATGTTGTAGAGGGAAGCCAATGATCATATTCAAATGTTTTGCCATGACTATTTCATAACAATTTGCATTTTCTTAGTTGGTCTAATAAAAGTTATCATCTCTGAACCAAGAGTTCTAGAGTTCTGCATTACATTTAACATACAATTTTTAATTTTCAAATCCCCCATTACATAATAGCTATAGTGGCTTTGCTGTCTGCTTTAGGCTTTTAATAGTCCTATTGCAGCAGGAGTGTACATCCCTGGGCTGACTGTGCAGCAAGCATGCAGAACATTTTCATCTTGAGGCAGCAGAACCCAGATGAGAAGCACTGAGATAAGCTGAGAAAGCACCAACAGTGGTTCTCAGCTGTGGGTGCTAGCACATTAAAAAAATAAGTGGTGGGATGCCATGATCTTGAAAAGGTTGATAACCCCTGATTTAAAGCAATAGGGAAACCTGGAGCTTAGTAGACAATGGAAACACCTGCAAAATTCATAATGCTGCTAAATTAGTGTAAACACACTCCTTTTTTTAGCACAATGTACATCCCCATATGCATAAGTTAAAAATATAGCTTTGAAAATCTGTGAAGCAAGAGGGCCTGAATTATTTAGGTAACTTAAACGTATTTAAGAAAATATATATCTTCATAATCTTTTAGCAGCAAGATTTGTCCAAATAGCTGATCACAAAATACTAGTTTTGAAAGCATCTAGCTAGAATTCCAGTGTTACTCTAATGTTATTTACCATTTACTAAAGTTCTCATAGAGATTGTTGTTTATACTCTTACTGTACCAGTATATGACAGTGAATTCTAGCTTGAAGGAGTATTTGCACTGAATTTAATACTATAACTCACATTTGGGTTAAACGTGACCCCCTATAAACTGCTTTTGTAAGATGTTGTGATGTAGGATTGGACATTGCTGCTCAGAACAATCTCACTCTTAGCCTTTCCTTGTGAATCATAGAGAAGTAAGGCTGCAAGGGACGGCCAGAGTCATCTAATCCAACCTCTGGGCAACATCCTGATACTATAGAGGTTTTTATTATATTCTCAAGAGATCCCAGGAAGAGGGACATACGGTCCCACAACAGAGCAAAGCAAACCCCCCCACAGTCCATACCAATCTGACCATGGGATAAAATTCCTTCCTGACCCCTGATATGGTTTACTTGTACAAACATCATTGAAACACCTTCCCTAACTATTGAAAGATTTTGCATGACAGCTTTTTGTATCTAATCCCCATTTAAAACAGCCAGATAATTCAGAAACTCCTGTTTCATAAACCTGGAAAGGTTTGTGCAAACAAGAATGCAGATAACTTTAAGTGACTACAGAACATGCCTATATCATTCTCTGCTCTAGACACATCATGGTATGTATCTACATGGCACAGGGAAGCTTTGTGAAACACGAGCTAGTTCTGAACAACCAATCTGAGGTATTGCCACTATAGCGCAGCATTTGCCTGGACTGGTATACCCTGCTTTTCTTCAGGTTAATTAACGCACAAAGAACATCATATTAACACTGCTGTACTGCAGCTTGCTTGCTTGTTGATATCTAGCACCATCTGTACCATACACGTGATGCAACTCTCAGTTACTCTTAAGAGGTACAGAAATACTTTTCTGCTCAGGCTGGCTACCCAAGATCCCAAGTAGACTTTATGGCCTGTACTGAATCCTGTGCTACTACAAGTTCACTGCGGGTGCGTCTACACAAGATGCTTACTGCACATTAGCCTAATAATACTGTGCAGTAGTGTGGCGGTTAAAAACCATGCTGATAGCCTATTGCACAGTGTAATTAGGCTAATGCATAGTAAGTGTCGCAAAACTCAGTAACTCTAATTAGTACTGCACGTTTAGTACTTTATTAAGCAAGTACAATACTAAATGTGCAGTATCTAAGGTGCATTAATGAATGTGTAGATGTGCCTCTTGTTGATACCTGAGCTTGGTTAAATGAGAGAGATGTCTATCCATTCAGCAGTCAGACTTCCCAACTGACCTATATGTCTTCACTGGGTAAACTCCTCAGTCTGCTTATCATTGCTAAGCCTAGCGCAAGGAATTCCAAAATTCTCTCTTTCTCAGATGTCTAGATAAAAATTTCTGTTGTTAAACAGGAAAGATGAATTTGAAAAAGTATTCTACATTCCCCTCTGCTTGCTCCCAGAGTAGAACAATGTGAGAGAATTATCTGTGTGAAGAACTCTCACCTCATTTCTAAGATCAGTTTCAGTTTTTACGTTGTTATTGTTCCCATCAGCTTTATTGTTTCGATAACTCAACATTTTAATTAACCTGTCTTGAAAATTACTTTTTGGTGTGTCATTCCTACCTGAAGTGTTTGCTTACTTCACTGAAGCATCTTGAATAGCATTCTATTTCTTGCAACTACTGTGGTTTTCCTTTTGTTTTCCTTTTTTATCTTCTTGTCCTGAGACTCTATCTTTTGTCTTTAAATGATCCTGTGAATTTACAGTAAGCAGTAATTTACAGGACCTAAACGTTTGGCATACTACATTGCTAGGTATAGCTGCAGCTCTGGTGATTTTTGTAATGTATTTACTTTAGAAACCAGCAAATTGTAGTGTACAAGGACATCTGACAGCTGCTTTCCCCAGCTAAATCTTACCAGCAGGATTGTGATTCCACAAAAAATAACAAGGCAGGCTTGGTTAGTAGAGCTGCAGTTTGGAGTATGAGTCTTGACAAGGGAAAAATCATTTACACAGCACCGGCTTTGTAGACTTGGGGTCAAAGAGTGAATCCTTCCGACAGCGAAATGAAGCTGTCAAGAAGCTTTTTCCTGGTATGCAGCCAGACACCAATGTGACAGTTCTCTCTCCTTTTCTCTTTGCCTTAGCTTGCTAATTTTGAAAGACAATGGACCTTTTTCCCCTACATCCATGTCTGAAAAAGTCAATGTAATTTTAAACAACGGCATATATGGTTCTGTAATGAAAAATCACAATCTCTCTATTCAATAAGCTTGTTCAGGGAGCTAAAAGTGTTTTTTACTTCGCTAAAAATGATGCTTTAATCAAATTCCCTGATGGTTAGGATGAGATCTTGCATTTACTGCTTTATTTCTTCAAGATCTACACAAAGTAGCATTTTTTTAACTGCACGTTATTGGGGCAAGACATTCTTGTCTTAGAAACACCCTCCAAAAATATACTACATGTAGTGTGATAATGCAACACTGCACATTTTTGCTGCTCTTCATCAATGATCAGCTCAAAGGCTATCAAAAAAAAAAAAAGAGAATTTGATTCCTCAAGCACTATATTTCACATCTTTTTTTACTGTGTACTATCAGACAGAGACAATAAGATTTGTGTCCACATCAGTTCCCCCCAGTCTTTATATACCAAGCCATAATTGGAAGGTTTCCTACAGGAGATCCAGGAACGACTAGAGGAATCTTCTCCTGCAAGTCAGGGAGTGGAAGTGCCTATATTCTCCATGAATAAATCCCCAAGGTGCAATTCCCTGGGGCTCAGAGAATGGAACAGGGCTCCAGGAATCCTGACCCCCACCTCTAGTGCAAGGTGAACTGCACTGATACCTCTATAATCCCAGCTCTTCGTGCTGTGAAAGAGAACTTAAGACTTGGCCCTTTGGGGCCTTTTTAATAGTCCACCAAGCTAATGGGAGTCATTCACTGGGATTTGGATCAAGCCTTGAGTGAGGAAAGATGGACCTATAAAAATTGCACACACATACTGAAGTTAGTTGCTGATTTTCCAATAAAATGGCCATTTAATTAAACAAATATTTAATGATTAACACTATTTTTCTAATTTTCACTAAAAATGTTTCTTGCTGTTCTTTATCTTAAGCAGTGAGTCCTTTTTTATTTATCAATTATGTTTAAAATATGTATAAAAAGTATTCTTAAAAGTTAAAGATAACATTTCAGAAGAATACAAAAACAACCTCTCTTAAATATTTTGCCACAAATGCAACTTCGAAATCTCAAAGGTTTTCCTAAAAATGTTCTTTCACTTGTCAACCTGTTTCAATTTTTACATTAACAGGAGGAGTGAGAGGCTACCCACTTTCTGACTGTGTATTTGAATTCACTGTACATCTTAAGTTTACACACACTTACAAAGCATTTATAAACAAATAGGACTGCTGAAGAGACCAATTTCCTGAGTCAGCTTATAAAGAAATGGGTGCTGCAGGCTATTCAAAGAAAAAAAATAAAATTGATTTGACCTTTCTACAGTGGGAAAAGGCAACAGAAACAAATAAACTAAAAATATCCACAGAGTAAAGGGTATCATAAATAAAAATTATAAGAACCTCAGCCCATAATGTGTTTGGCTTGCTAGCCATTTTGCTTGTAGTTGCAGCAGGGTTCAGCTAATCTGATACTTTTTGATAGTAGGAATATGGCAGCTCCCAATATTACCTTTTACATAATGTTGCTAGCCTTGGTCATTTTCAGTGGGCCTAGGCCCAGCTTCAGAAGTATGGCCAAAACAGAAGGCCCCAAACCCTATTTCTGAGCAACTGTGAAATGAAGCTTTGCAGACATGACAACCAGCTTGGTCAGCAAATAAAAGAAGCTATTGACATGTCCAGCTAAGCCACTAATTAGATCCAATTAAACGGCGAGCATGAGGCCTGAAAAGCAGCATTACGAAGAGGGACCAAATTGAGGAGGCAGGTGACCGCTTTCATGGGCAGATTGAGCGGTTGGCTGCCATTTTTGCGGACTTATCACAGTGGGGACCCTCACACCTCTGGCTGAGGGGCCCGGTGTCCCTGCCCCTCACCGCTAATTTGTTGAGAGGGCTGTCCATCATACAGCCCCACCCCTCAACCCTCACCACTGATTGGTGGAGTGGGGTAGTGCAGCCCTCTCAGCCAATCAGCAGTGAGGGTGAAAGGTTGTGGCCATCTTGGCTGTTCCCCATCATGCTAGCAGCTCCTTCTCCTCTGGCAGGCTGTGTGACCAGGCCACAGCAGCTATGAGGACTGTTGGCTCCCACTGGGGAACCAGCATTTTATTTTTAGTGAGTTTTGGGGGGAATGTGTTAACCGTGTCTTATTTCATGGACAATGCTCAATTTTGCAATTTCAAAAAAAATCCACAAAATTGCAAATTGAGTGGGTCCCTAATTCTGAATGAAGACCATACTTTAAATAGTCCAAATCTACTATATCATAAGTTTACCTTAAAATGTTAGTAGCAGTGATGTAACCAGTTATAAAAATGAAGCAGCCTTATCAGTGAAGACTGTAAACAAAGGTGAAGAGGAAACAGGATGATGGCAAGCAGCATCCCATGGTGATGAAGGTAGGAGATAAGAAAGCCTTCCTTCTACTTTTCCAAGGTCATAAAACCCAACTACTTGACAAAATCTAGGTTCACAAGATGTGTGATCCAGTTCAGCCGCAAAAGTTTCAGTGAAACAAACAAAAATAATAATAAAACCAATCAAAGCATGTTTATTAGAATAAGCCATCTAGAGCTACAGGGTATATGCTAGTAAGAAATTTGATAAATCAGCAAATTCAAGATGACCTGCTGCTAATCTGCATGCCACACTCTTCCCCCACCCTTGAGACTCCCCATTTTACATAGGTAATAATCTATGTTGTGCTGCTATGGGTAGCCAGAGAGAGATTGAGATTATATTGGGGGGGGGGGGGGGTTTGAAGGATAATCAATGAAAGGTCTGGCTGTAAACCTAACGTTTCTTGCTGTTTTTATCAGTAGCCAACCTTCAAGTTTATCTATAATCCAGGTAACAATGGAAGTCTGTATTTGCCTATTTATACTGTCCCTGGTTGGCTAGAAAGAAAGAATGCTTTAGTAGCTGGCAACAGGGAGGCAGAAAAAAATCACTCCTTTTTACTCATCACTCATTCACCCAGTGAAATGAGCAAAACAACAAAGCCAGAACAGAAGAAAGAATTTAATCTCAAAGAGAGACAGCAAAACCTCGCA
>NW_005842311.1:830842-840847 GCF_000455745.1 Alligator sinensis
CTGCTGAACAGTTGAGCCACCCCAAATCACTAGAAACTTTACATATTTTTTATGAATCATTATTTTACTATAGAACAAAATATTATCTTTAAATTTTTTCACTGCTTGCACAGGTATTTTTACTGAAATCTTTCAATTTAGGTCTGTATGTTTCTCATAGCCAAGTTGTTGTAAATTCAAACAATTCCTCTTCTTTAAGTCAATCAATTAAAACTATCAGATTTGTTCAAGATTTGCAACAGGGCTAATCAGAGAATCTGTCTTAAAAAAAAAAGTATTTTCAGATCTCATAGGTTGTCCCCATTTTAAGGCCAGCCACCTGTTGCAGGTTCACTCCACATTGCCCTGCCATGATGTTAAGCAGGAGAGCAATCCCATTGAGTGTCCCATCAGTATGATATTGATGCATGTACATGCGAGTAGCTGAGCACCACGAAAGGCCATCAGTGTGTTAGCAAATTCAATAAGCAACAAAGAATAAGGACAACATTAACTAGATCTATAGCACATACAAAAATGCAGGCTTCATTTGTCATGCACTGACATAGAAAAAGGTTATTCATTCACTCAGTAAATACTTCACTGAAATGCTGTTGTGTTTGTTTAGCCTGTGAAACATTCCCATCATCCAAGCTGTTACTTTTTCAATCTAAGTTTTGTAGTGATGCTAATAATCAGGGGACAGTGAGCACCCCATATTGATTGAACCTGCATAGAACAGCATCAGTGACGGTGCTAGGCATACAAAAAGGTGGCAAAGGGGCATGATCCATGTTACTCTTTATACTTAGAAGCACATAGGTGAGCTGGCTTACCATGCCCTTTAAATCAAAAGTAGAGTTATGTCAGCAGTGTCTGCTTTCCAAACAGTCCAAGAGGAATCCTTCAAAGTAATTCAAAATTTCTCCAGGAGCTCCAGCAGTACCATTGTCACCCTCTCTAACGCACATGGACAGACCCAGCTCAGGGCATTGCTTGAGCCAAATGCTAGCCCTTATTTGTGTATAAACAAATACATATTATGCTGCTGTGCTATTGTGTTGTCTGACAAATAACATGATATGAGAGGTACCAAAAGAATGTTCCACACAAACAATAACACCTGCTCTTCCAAATGTGATTGCCTACTAAAATGTCCAATTTTCCTTCCTGTTTTCTCTTTGATCCAAATATTGTCCCATGGAACAAAAAATATAGGGTAAACTGTGTTTACATTGATCTTTAACATGGTCAAAGACGTGGGTTTTGTGAACATTTTGGAGGTACCTCTTTGGTTGTACCCTACCAATAGCAAAGACTGAGTAGCTACTCTCATGTTGTTTTATTCCATTCACTTTACAAAGTGCTGGACAAAGAGCTGCTTCAGATCTGTATGGATTTTGTGTAAGCTAATGTAGTACTAATGCTTTTCATAGTACTTATTGCTGATTTTTTAACATGCAGGTTCATAGAACAGTTCCATAATAAAATCACAACAAATAGCTATTTCCATTATGTTTACAGGAAAGCAGTCCAGCCCAGTAAATTAATTCCTAGTGGTTTGTAGATAATCAAATAGTATAATGATTAAAGATTGCCCCTTCCTGCAAAGTCTTGTTATTTAGAGATCCTTAGCCATTGACTTAATCTAGAATTATCAATGCATAGAATTTCTGTAATTAGGATTTCTGATTTCCCCAGATAAAGGAGTCTGTGCAAGGGATCAGGGAAGAGTTTTGGCATTGGGAAGGAAGATTTTTAGGTATTTATAGTCTCAGCTTGTCTTAGCCCAGCAGAGACAGGTTATCTGTGAACATGCATCCATTTATTTTGACAACTAACTTGCAGCAGGCCACAGTGGAGTGTAATAATAAGATGAGCCAGTAGAGAGGGGAAACTCTAAGGAGTTTTTCCAAGGAGTGAGGAGTCCTACTGAGGTTTTTTGCAGAGTTAGGTGACAAGATGCACTCCAATGAAGGTAGGATCAGGGAATGATTAAGCAATTAGACAGTGGGAGGTTTCAGGCTATTGGGAAGATGAAGAGCTAATGAAACCAAGGAAGCCATATGTGCCTTCTGTTTTTCTATGAAGTTTATTGAGGATAATTATAGTTATTAGTCATGTATGTGTTAAATTAGTGGTAGCTGCTAGGCGTGGAGAGCTCTTAAGTATTTCACCATTTTTATTTAGGTGCCTAAAGGTCAGTCTAACTCTGTCAGTAAAGCAGCCCTAATTATGGGTACAAAGCACTTCTGAATAATGACCTAAAATGTTAAAATGAATCCCATGTTGTATTAATCAATTGCATTTGAAAATAATAGGCTTTATTAAATGCTTAATAGAATGTAAAGCATTCCCATGAAAGTCATAATTTGCAAGACTGTTCTACTATATCAGAAATAAATATATTATTGACTGCTATGAATTCTATTCATACTACATTAACTTTGGTGGGAATGTTTTCATATTAAATGAAATGATTCACAAGAAGATGTATTTATCAGATGAGAAAGAAATGGCTTTTTTATGACTTCAGATCTGTGAGAGTAATGGGAAGCTCCTTTAGCTCCTTGTTGGAGAAAAGAGAAGAAATGATCTCTGCTTGAAAACCTCATAACCAGTTGCTTCAAAAACCCTAGAATTAGTGACCTTAAAAATAGGTTAGTCTTAAATAAACACTACCATTTTAAGTTCATTTTCACCAGAGCCCAACATAGCAGCCATTGCAGTCACTGAGCCTAGAAGCACTACCAGAAAAATGTTATGAACTTCAGAAAGGAGAGCTCTGTGTCTTTTAAGGTCTGGGTAAAGTTTCATGTTCCAACCAAATTTATATATCCACCCATGGACAGACTGAGAATTTATTAAAGGGAGGAGTGGCATACTGCACCTCAGACCATGGGGAGATGGAGATGAGGCATGGCTGAATCTTCTGGGTCAGCAGGGAACAACCTGGAGCCCAGTAGGCACAAAAAGTGGGGGGTTCTGCCCACCCCTCCAGCATCTCTGCTGGGAATCATCTACTTCATCTGCCAGGGGGGTGTAAGGAGACCCAGAGCTGCTTTTGCCCCATGCCAACTGTGGGCAGTAGTGAGTAGTTGCGTGGAGTGCTGGGCTTGGCTGGGGCCAGCAGTGGCAATGCACACTTTCCTCCTTCAAGCCCCTGCTTTTTGCCCTTCTCCCCAGTGACCCCTGCCAGGGAGGTACAAGTGCTAGAAGGAAGAACCTGCATGCTATCACTAATGTCTCCAGCTGAGCCCTGGTCCTCTTACAACTGCTGGAGCTCTTATCATGTCAGCTGAGGGCAGTGGCAGCAGTTCCCAGGTTCCTCCTTCCAGTGCCTGCTCCCTACCAGCAAGGGAAGAACAGGCAGGGAGCAAACACTAGAAGTGGGAACCTGTACACTGATGCCAGTATACACTCCTCTGCCTGTCACCCCACACAGCCACAGCATGTAGCAGAAGCAGGGTAAGAGCAACTCTGGGGCTCCCCCAGCACCTGGATCAGCCAGGGACAAGAGCACAAGGAGGGTGCAACCACACTGCCACACTTCCTGAATCCACGCTGTATCCATCCCTGGAAGAACTAGCTTGTTTTTGTAGCCATAGTAGTTGTAGTAGTGGTAGAGTTCAGTAGTACTGCTCCAAGACCTAATCACCATTACCTCGGTATATTCAAGGCTACTGTGCTGCCTCAGTGGCATATTTTCTTCCCATTCTCCTAACAACAATCTCCAGTTCTGACATCACTGTTGCCTTTTTCTCAAGTAGCAGTGGGTATTTGAAGCCTTGCAAGTGAGTTTCCCAGCTGAGCAGAAATCAGGGATATATAGTCCAAACACAGTTTACTTTATAACCAGTTGTGACAATTGTCCTAACACATGCAGGACAGTTTCCCTGAGGAGTCTCAGCCCAGCATCAATATCCCATGCCCAGCAAGCAGCCCTGCCTCAAGAATTAACTAATCAGAGGCCAAAGCACATCTCCATGTCTCCTGAAGCTGGCTCCCTACAAGACTTAGCAAAACCCAACACTGACAACCATGCAGCATGTCTGCCTAATAGTTAAAGCTTGCTCACATGCAAAGAAAAAGAACCTCAGGTGCCTAACAGTGCCAGCTGGTGATACTTGCCATAAGAAGAAAAAAAAAACTATTAGAGATGGCTTCTTTCCCTGAGGATTTTTTTAAACAAAAGTTCATGGCTTTTTAAAGGGCATGATCATATCTGCATCAATATTTTTAGCTAAATAATTAGAGATGATTAACTATTCCAGACTTTAGAATAACCTCCCTTAATTAATTGATTATTCTTCTCATTTAAGTTCCATACTGCATTTGTTTGACTAATCCATTTCCCACTAGGGCATGCCCTTCATAAACAGAAACAGGATAAAATGGAATGTATGCACACATCCTAAATAAAAGAATATAAATTGGGGTGGAGTGAGTTTAGGTGAAGAGAGTTTCCATTTGAAAATTTTGAGTTACTGCTACTTGGCAATATAAAAGTACTGGCTCATCTTTTGATCCATTAAGAATCTTCCCTTGGTATTGTCCTGTTCTGTTTTTCCCTGAATCCTTCTGCACTCCATTTATCTTATTGACACACAAACTCTCTATCATATTCTCTGTGTCAACATATACTTGCAACATATATGTAAGGCACCTTTCATTCTAAAGGAGCCTTACATGATTTATAAGCTAGGGGCAAAATTGTATCTTTGTTGCTCATTTTTGGGTTTATAAATCCAAGAGATATTTGGCTAATAGAGGCCAGAATTCTAGCCAAATCTAAGGGACAACCAGGGGAATATACAGTGAGGGCACTGGTGTTTGTTTCCACTAGTCCATGCTGCAGACCTTGCCATATGCATGCTAGGTGAGGATTGGACATGTTTCTTAAAGAACAGAATATACCCCTGCAGATTTTGATGGTATTCATATCCGTGCTTAATCACTTTACTGATCATAGATGTTTTCCTGAATCAGGGCTTCATTACTAGTGAAGGCTACTTCATTAGTAATGAAGGCTATAGAAAAACATACCTTCTTACTGATTTAAAAAAGGAGGATTTTAAAAGGGGAGGAGGAGCTGCTGCTTTGGAGTGGGCATCAACTGTTACAATATAACGGTTACATCTGTATGTTCTGTGAGCCATAAAAGTTAGCTAAATCACTGGTGTATTTTTCACCCTGAATGAAACAGGGTTAAATTGCACTGCCTTTGCTACATTTATTTCTCTATAGAAGCACACAAATGAAAAATTAATTGCAAAAGTTTATATCATTATCATTTGATATTGATACAGTTGCTATGTCTTTCTGTACCCAAAAACAGTTGCATCAAGACTGGGACAGGTTCTCAGCATAGTTGCACTGACGTTATTCATTTTGAACATTTCTTCTGTCCAGGTGCTAGAATATATTCTAGATTAAAATCCTTATGTTAGTTTTCATTTAAGAGTTGTAGAATTTCTAATTTATGCATAATATCTTTTATTGGACCAACTGTATGGTTGGGCTAGACCAGTGATGCTCAGTCTTTTGGCCCAGTGAGCCCATATGTGATCTGGATCAGGCCATCCACAGGCTGTATCAGGCTGTGGGGCCTGGCACCACCCCCTCCTTGCCCCACACATCAGAATTGTGTCCTTAGTGGGTTGGATCTGCCCTCTTCTACACTCCATGTCCTGGGATTAGGTCCTGGCAAGCCAACACTGTCCCCCCTCATACTGGGATTGAGTCCTGAGGGCCCAGCAACACCCATGCCCCCCACACTGAGATCGGGCCCTAAAATCCAACACAATCCCCTCCCAGCTCTACATGCTGGGATTTGGCACCAGCTCCAATGCAGACGGCCTGAGGCTTCCCATAGGTCTGGAAATTTGGCATTGAGAGAGCAGTACAACGGAACTCCCAGTGCCAAATTTCCAGATCTGTCAAATGACATGGTTGGAAGACAATACCACACGGCATATCTGTCCCTGGGCTATGTTTAGACTAGAAGAATATACAGACAGTCCTCGGACTTATGACATAATTGGTTCCTGAAAACCACGCCTTAAGTCAAAACGTTGCAACTCGGAACCAATATTCTCATAAGAAACAATGTTATAAATGGGGGATTGGTTCCCCTATTTTCACCAAAAATACCCCAGAATTTTGTACTCGCTCAATTATAGATGAGTAATGCAGCTACATTAACATATTTATATTGTAAATAGCAATCATATTGATTTGGAAGGACTTCTTTGAGGTGACTTTGCTGGACTTTTTGAAGGGCTCTTGCCTGGACTTTTTGAAGGGTTCTTGACTGGAGTCTTCTCAGGAGCATTGGCTGCAGGTTTTTCTGGAATCTTGTCTGCTTTCTTAAATAAAGTGTCCAAGGAAGTTTGGACAGATGTTCTCCAGGGAGATGAGCGATGCAGCGAACTTGTTCGCTGGCATGGCGTTGCACTGGATCAAGCATTATAAGTCGAAACTGGCATTGTAAAGTTGAAACAGGTGTCGATTTATAAATGTTGTAAGTGTGAAATGTTGTAACTCGAACCATTGTAAGTCGAGGATTGCCTGTAGTACACCGTTCTTCAGGTCTGATGAAGAAGGAAATATCACTCACAAAATCCTTGCTTTTCATATATATTGGGCCATCACAGCTACACCATCCCTGCAACACTACCATAATTCATACATCTTTCTTCTGGGTTCCTATTATCGCAGTCACTAGTCTTCCTAGATACAAATGCTGTGTTCATCTACTGTAATCACTACTATCTGTTTCTCATTTTTTAAATTTTCTCCATTTTTGATGAAGCAATTCTGCTTCCTTTTAGTGTTCTAATTCATAAGTTACCTTCCCACCAAAGTACTGACACTGATCCTTTGCTTATTGGAAAAGTGCAGACAGTTAGAACTCTTTTTCATTCAGTGAACAGCACAAGATACAATATTTGAAATGTGGTACTTAAAAGCTACCCTTAAATATGGCAAAAAAATTATTATAAACTTCAGAGGGCCAAAGTGCTCTGTCTGAATATTGTGTGAATAAAATAATGCAAAGCCTAACTATAGAAAAAATAACATTTGCCTCTATAATGCCTTTTATTAAATACACTTTGCAAGTTAGAACAATGGAATCTTATATTCTAGTCATTTTTATAGCAGCTTTAAAATTATGCTAAAAAGTTAAAAAAACATACCCTTTCTAACCCTCAGTACTTAATCAAGTCATAGAAGCTAAAATGACCATTTTAGATTTTTGAATGGAGTTAGCTCATTACAGTCTCCATTGCTATTGCACTCAAGTTTAGCGGTCCTGTTGTGCAGCATAGTAACAACTATAAAGCCCCAGGTGGCCACAAATTTGACACAACTGTATTTTCAGTCTACATTTACTATGTTTAACCATTCAAAAGTATTAAATAGAGTAAAAGTTTTTCATCTTTCAGATGATTTGGTTCCACTCTTTTCACACAATTCAGTCCTCTTTAGGACTCTCTGAGGTATACATTTAACCAATCTGTAAAATGGAAGTAGATTTGCTGCCTAGTTGATGGGCACAAATAGGTGGATATTTTTAGGCTTATGAATGTAGTTTCAGCTTTTAGATTCATTTGTGCAATGCATAGAAATTAAATAATTGAAATATTTCATTTTTATTTCAATGATGAAAACCCACTGTGTTCATTAGGGAGGACTTTCCTCTTAAAAAATCTGTTAATAAGTGAATTACTTATGAGAGGTTTAATTTAATTTAGGCAAAATACTGTTTACAGTAAAGTGATAGGAAACTAGATTTTTTTTTTTAAAGTAGAAGTTACATAAAGCCAAGCTCTATGACGCTGTTTTAGATTAAAAAACAGTAGAGGAACTTATTGAAGTCCATGGAATTACTGACATGCTTTAAAGATAAGTTCATGTTTAAGTGTCTTCCTGAACTGGAGGCACCTCATCATTACAGGGTAAAATAGTATTATCCTCACTTAGAAATAAGAAGCTCAGTTTGTCCAGTAGCTATATATGGAAATGTATAGCAAAGTAGGGAAATAAAAGATTACAGCATTTGTACCAGGAACATTTCACAGGGCATAAAGAACTGTCATAAAGAACTGACATCCCTGGAGTTTTACAAACATTTATTTTGAACTGATACTAATAGTTTTGTTTTGGGCTAACTGGAGAAAGGATGATGAAAATATCATTATCAATGGAAAAAAAAGATGAATTTCCAGGGAAAAATTGCTGCTCTGAAACAAAAATAAAACTGAATACCTATTTCCCCGCAGCATGTGCAGGCCAATATTGCATCATCCATCTAATGCCTAACAATCTGATTTTGAAATTAATTAAAAATATGCATGAACCTATTTGCATGAAGCCTATTCTCATTGTATAAACTGGAAACAATTACAAATTTAAACAAAGAGCATAAACAGTGAAAAGTAAATTAACTTTTTAAAGTTTTCTGTATTAATGCTCCAAGGTGGTATTAGAATAGATAAGGAAGATGATTTATTTTTGGGCAGAGTTCCCCTGGACAGTGGACAAGTCTACACATATGCTTTAATGCACATTAGCCTATTATCATGCACATTAAAGTGTCACTTTAAAAAACTGTGCATTTTTGCTAATGTACATTAAGCATCACTTAGCAAGGAGGCTGCTCCAACATGCTATAATTACAGTATGTGGGAGCAGACTCAATTAATTGAGTCTGCTGAAGCATGGTAATTACTGTGCTTCAGCCAGCCTCTGCATCTCATGTATCATCGGCCCCACACTTCAAAATGCTGGTGGGGTGCTTTATGTAAGGCCCATTGAACAAGCTTTAGTTCAAGCACCTCTGCCACCATTTTGAAGCTCAGAGTTACTGGTACACAAGATGCTCCAGCACTTTAATTAGAGTGGCTCTTGGAGCCACCCCCACCAACCCCAGAGTACACATAAAAGTGTGCTCTTTAGTTAATGCGCGTTAAGGTAGACTAATGTGCATTTTCCTAGTGCTCACAATGGAAGGAACTAAAGCACATTAATACTCCCACTGGTGTCCTTTTAATTGCAATAGAAAAAAATGCCTGGTCATTTATGATAGATATGTTCCCTTTTCAGCTACGTTCAGATGTTATTGGACAAACTGTGACGTGTTCTTGGTACAAACCCTGTATTCTTATATTTCCCTATATTGCTAGATATCACTATATATATCTACTGGATCTATCAAGCCTCTTACTTCTAAGCAAGGATAACACTATTTTACTCTGTAATAATAAAGTAATTTAAAATGTCTTCTTAGATGGGTTGTTTTAATACCATGTACATGTTAGTCAACTGTGTCCAGCTGCGGCATTGTGGAGTTCTTCCACCTTTGATGCATTAAACCTTGCATTTTTGTACCTTGCAGATGGGAGTCCATATACCTGGTGGGTTGGAAAAGCCAATGAGAAGCACTACTACTGGGGTGGCTCTGGACCTGGAATTCAAAAATGTGCCTGTGGCATTGAACGCAATTGTACTGATGCCAAGTACTACTGCAACTGTGATGCTGACTCTAAACAATGGTAAGTGTTCTATGAAAAATATTACCAAAGCACTTGCTAGCTATAGTTCTGTGATCTTGTCTCCTATTTCTTAAATAGCTTTGTTGAAATCTGGTACTCTAAAATTGCTTCTTTCTCTTAACCTTTTTCTTATATGTCTAAATACAAGTGGTTCATAGTGACTTTCAGTCTCCTTTACTGTTTCTGTTCTCAACTAGTTCATGCCTGTCAGTAAAAAGCGATCTAAGATAGTTAAAATATAAGTTTAGATATTTTTTATATCCCATGTATTCTAAAATCTCTGCCTATCTCCCTGTGGCTCCTGTTTACATTGTATTTAAGCAACTTGCCTATCTATTAAATACAAATAGGTCACATAAAAAGAAAGCTAGTTGCAAATTCAAGAACTCAAAAATTAAAAACTAGTTTAAATATGCTTCATTGTCTCCTTCCCCCCCCCCCCCCCCCTCTCACTACAACACACCCTATA
>NW_005842311.1:840878-844411 GCF_000455745.1 Alligator sinensis
GCACTATGATACAACCTTAATTGTATGGTCACATAATATATTTCTCTAAGGTTCTTCTTTCCTTCAGGGCTCTATCCACAGAAAGGCATAGATGAGACAGGATGCAGGCCACATATAGATATTCAGCAGAGTTGCTGCTCTCCCTGTAGAAACCACAAGTCTACAGGAATTCAGGATTTTTCTCTTAAAACAAAAATGGCTGCTCCTGGGGAAAATCAACTTGGGAATAACTAGGGTTAAATTGTTCCCAGGACAGCATGCTGATATGTGGGCACAGTGCCTGCATGTCTGCATAGCATCAGCACTGCAAACTCTGCTCTTCAGGCACTCAACATTTGAATGTCTGTTCTGGCATCTCTGGGTAAGTTTCTCTACCAGATCATTTCAACATTTTTTTGCAGCCTCTGTGTGGTATCTGTCACATCCTGATGCCTAGTGGAATTCACAGCCCTTAATTAGGTACATAGACTTCCTATTTAATGGGGAATGGTGCATGGCATTAAACAATTAAGAATAAGATCCATAAAAGACAGCACACTGAGTATGAAGTTGCTTAAACTGGCTAATGAGAAGTGCCAAGAGAAGGTCGGAGCTTAATTTGATGGAGTTATATGGCCAACTGGGAAATCTGCAGCATCTATTTTTTTCTGCCTTAAGAAGGGGGCTGAACAAGATGACCTTATTAGGTCCTTTCCATCCCTATCTATGGGATCATATAGGATGTGGGGCAATTATCTCTGTTTCGCATTCATAGCCATGAACCCTTTCCTGGGGTTACGTAGTTAAGCCATCCCTTCCTCACAAATATGGCTGCAGTCAGAGAAAAAGGGGCCAGTGCTGATAGCTTGTTATTTTACCTTGTTATTTTAACCAATAGCCCAGGAACACTCACCTAAGATATAGGAGATGAAGGCATAATTTTCTCTTCTCCTTGGAGGGACTTACCCCAAGACCTTATCACCAGACTTGTAGAGCATTCTGGAGAGAGACATTCTTCATCTTCTCTGCTGATTTATTTATTTAATTAAAACTTCCACTTTCCATAGAATAATTCAATATTTATTATCAGATATTTATTATGACTGTAGCATAGTGCACCAGTTCTAACCTAGAACTGGTGGAGGAGACTTGGCTTCCAATCCATACCAGACTGAACATTTAATTCTTCCATGCAGAGTGGAATACCTGCAATAGGAAAGTGGTAGCATGCCTGTGAACTCAGGAATTCTAGTTACATGCTCTGAGAATATGTAATTTGTAAATCTAAGTGGGTTTTAGTCATGAGCTGGTTACTATTACCTAATTGCTCAATGCTGCCAGGACTTAGGCAGCTCTAGGCATATCCAGTATCAATTTTAGACGTTTAGGAAATCTTACTGTCTTAGATTTAGGTTATCTAGGGAGTTTAGGCACCTATGAAGTTAGGCAGCAGCTGAGCAGATGTTTCAGTGATCTCAGTAGTGCTTAAATTAGCATTTTAGTCATCTGAGTCCTTTAATGAATCTCATCCTCAAGGCAAGAGATATTTGGCAGTGAAGTAAGTGAATAAGAAGTTAGTAAGGTTTTTGTTAATAGTAAAAACACTTGGAGGAGAAGTGCTGCTCAGCTTCAGTATGTCTTATTGTTTAAAAAAAACCCCATATTTTGTCTGATCTCAACTTCTAAAACAGATTAACTGTCTTTGCTAAAACTTTCCAAACACATCCCTCCCACCCTCAACAAACACTGAGCACAGGCAGTGAGCACAGGTATTTCCCATTTGAATCATAAACGTTTGAAAATTTTACAAGCAGTTGAAAAATTCTCCCTCATAAAGTGTTAGGCAATCTTAACTATAGAAGGGCATACAGTAACATTCAGCCTATCTTCATTTAATTTTTATCTCTTTTGGTTTTCTTTCTCTCAGTTTCTCACCACCACCACCTTGTTATGCATATTTTATAGTGATACTTTACAGTAATTAGTATCCAGAGAATTTATTTTCTGCTTAGGAAAGAACAAATACTGGTCTAACCTAAGGAACTATATCTTCCTTTAGTTTATGACAGTTATAGAGCCTTGTGATTATTTTCGTAGGCTCCTTTTTTTGCCATGACAAGCTATGCTTGTTTATTTTTTTGCTATGGCTTATAACGTTTAGTGGCTAGTTAAATTTTTACTTTATGAGTGCTTTTTCCATTGATAGCAGGATTCTGGTACTTGAATATTGGTTCAGAGATCTTATGAATTAATTTAGTAATTCATCGTTCTATTCTTGAATTCAGAGCTAAAGCAATTGCATGAAATGACAGGGATAAAAATAGAGAATGAAGTATGAAAAATACAAAATGGGAGTAATAGAGGAAGTCTTCCGGGACCTACAAGAACAATATAGTAGAATGGGGGGAACAAATACATGCTGTGGCATAGCAAGCTTAATAAATGGTAACATAATATACTATGAGTTATAAACTAGAATAAGCTGTAGAACACTACAGAGATAAAAAGAGAGAAGCCAATATCAAAGAGACTGAAGTCAGACGTGATGCAGAGCTGAAAAGCTTGAGTTATAGAGGAAAAGAAGTATAAGTTATGAAGGAGACAATGATTTTAACACCATGTAACTGTTTCAGTGTAGCAGGACAAAGGTATAGTACTGAAAGGTAGGCAGTGACATAAGGAAAGATACTGAAATAATAATAAGGATTATAGTGGAATTTGGGATACTTCACCTTTTTTCATTGCTTGGGGCAGGGGAAATTGATCTCTGCACCATATAAGATGTTAACTACTTATAATTTCATTCAAAAGAAAATGTGCAGAGAAATAACAGGTATTTTTAGACTTTACTTGTAACCTTTCTGCCTCATCTCCAGTGCCAATATTTAAAAAAGGAGTTTCTATACAAATTCTTCCCCTCCTTTGTCTGTGCAGAGCAAATATCAGTAGATTCTATTTATTTTTTCATACATGAATAACATTATTCACTCATAACTTTAAGGAAGGAGGCAGTATTACTTGACAAATTTATAAAGCTGAACTTCACTGAAATAGTTTCAATTCATTTGTGGATACTGCATGTGTATCATTTTAGATAAACTATATCAATATATTCTGCTAATATCCAGCTAATATGAAGCAGGGATAATGTCATTGTGAGACACGTTGTGGGGAATCTTCTCCAAATACTTCTTGAAATGACATCTTTGGTAGGTTGTAGTCCACTCCAAAGTCAAGAAATACTGCTTTTCAGACACATCTTATTAAGCCTTAGGATGAATTATTTCTGACAAAGATGATCTGGAAAGGGAGTGAACTCCACAGTCAGGGAAACAACCTCAACTTTCCTTTCAGTTTAGTGGTGTCAGAATGCTAATGTGAGTTCCTAGGGCATCATTGCTCAATTTTCTCTTTCAGGCAGCAAAGCAGCTGCCAAAGCTAGAATTGTCATGCTTCAGTATCTTCAGCAATGCATTGGAACATTGGCCCCAGTGGCTCTGATAAGCCTTTGGCAACAACTGTGATTGTGTGCGAGTAGGTCAAGTTATTGAACC
>NW_005842311.1:844436-867087 GCF_000455745.1 Alligator sinensis
ATTCAACCGCTCAGAGGGGTGTGGGAATGGTGGAAGAGCATATACTGATTTAGGCTGAGCCTTGTATCTTACCGACTCCCTTATATTGTCTTGTGTTCTGCAAAGATTAATTACTCCTCTCATGACCAGTGTGAGAGAGAGAGATATAAAGTTTGGGATGCAGAGGCACAGACAAGCTTTGCAGGTGGCCTGAAGTCAAACAGCAAGTCCATTTCAGGGTACATTTTAAAATTCATGAGTTTCTGGGTTCCATACCAAATTGAGGTTGTGACAACACAGCAAACATATGATCTTGAGCAACCGTGTCCTCAAGTTTGTTGTCTTGTGCTGCATAAGATGCCTTTTAAAGTAGAAAAAATGTGACTGTGGAGTAGATGGACTAATTAGGACTGCTGAATTCAATTATCCCACTTAGAGTGCTATAGCTACTTTGCTTCCAGTTTAGGAGGACGCTCATGTAGACCAGTGAAGTGTGAGGGTGCTGCTGTCAATTTACTGTGTAGCTATAGACTTAGTCCATAAACCATGCTCTCTCTCATGGACGCCCATGTATCATATCCATTGCAGACTAGCCAAATGTAAGGGTGTGACAGTCTGGAGTAGACCAAAGGACAGTCTAATCTAGAGTCCTGTCTCCAGCTGTACCTCATAACTGGTGTACAAAAAAACATAGCTGTACAAATCCCACAATGCACATTAACATGGATGATGACCATGAATTTCTTCAGTTTGCCCCCTGAAGGGAGAGGTTTATAGTTTATGTAATTGCATTTCATATTACAATATAAATAATATTATTTAGAGTATATTCATTATAGCTCGGGCAAGGAGAACACATTTTTTAAGTTGTCTGACACGTCCCATTATAAGACCCTTTTCCAGTTGTTTATTATTTTGCCAAATGTAAACTATTTTGACTGAAATTTCCTGTCAGGTATCTGCCTGAGGCTGTGTTTGTTGACTGTTTTGTTTTGCTTTGTTGTTTTGTTCTTTTAAGTTTCAATAAAAATAGTTGCACTGTTTCCAAGAATGAAGATAGAGGAAAATACATTGTTTTAAAATGTTAAAATATTTCTTTGAACAGGTCTAGTACCTCCAGGGATTTTTACATTTGAAAAGGGAGGGACAGTCTTTGTGTCAGAAATGTGCCTTCACTTGAAAACCTTCCCAAATTTGTCCAAGTGATAAACCTTTGGGGGGGAAAATCTCAATTTACACTTACTTAGTAAAGACTTAGGGCATTTATACACATACTTTTTTGTCCTGTGATATGCTAGAGATCTGCCGCTTTGAATCAGACTTGATTAATCGAGTCTGCTCCACACACGAGCTGAGCCAAACTGCACTTCACTGTGTGCAGTTGTAAACGTGGCAAAATGCATATCAGCACTGAGAAAATGGCAGCGGCAGGCTTTTGAACTAAAACACCAGTATGAACTGTCTCTCAGTACCGGTACTCATGGAAATCTGCTCATGTGACCTTTTCCTAACACCTGCGACATCCATATCCTGCCCCAAATTGTCCCCCAAATCACCCATTGTGCAGAAGGATAGTTGTTAATATGCCTGTGTGAAGCAGCTAGTATTGGCTTTGGATTCAGATTCAGCCGATTCCAGGGACAATGATTTGATCTGGTGATTCAAATCGCTGTCCCAAATCAATTCTGCAGAATCTGATTTGGAGATTCGGCTGCTGCTAAGTCTCTGAATCGCATAGGCCTCATCCCCTGCCCGCTCTCAATGGCTGCCCTGCCTGGCCCTAGCTGCAGGCTCTTTGGGGAAAAAAAGCCTGCACTCACCAGCTGCTGCCAGGTGGGGGGGGGTGATCCCCACTGCCCCCCAATGTCCCACGCTGCATAGGAAGACTCTGCCACAAGCCCCCAGCCCCCCATGGCTGTCCTGTCCACCCCAGCTCCCAGCCCTTTAAAAAAAAAACAACAAAAACCCTGGGCTCACCGACTCCTGCCCGACAGGGGGGGGTGATCCCTGCTGCCCCCCACTGCCCCACGCTGCATGGGGGGGCTCTGCCATGATCCCTAAGAAGCCCCTAAGCCACTGCAGCAGCCAGTTGGTCTGGGGTTTTGTTTTTTTTTGTTGAAGGGCCGGGAGCTGGGGCAGGTGGGGCAGCCATGGTTGGGAGGGCTGAAAAAGCAGGTGGGGGTCGGTAGACTTGTGGCAGAGCCCCTCATGCAGCATGGGGCAGTTGGCAGCAGGGATTGCCCCCCTGCCTGGCACCACCTGGTGAGTAAGGGCTTTTTTTTAAAGAGCTGGGAGCTCGGGGAGCAGGGGATGGGGCCTGGCAGAGGTCCCTCCATGGTCCCTTCCCTGCTCCTCTTGTCCCACTTCCCTCATCCCCTTCTTACCAGCATGGAGTCCAGGTCTAGCTCCCTGCTGCAGCCAGCAGGAACTGCCCAAATTGCCAAAGCTCTCAAAATCTTTTCTGAATTGATTCAGAGAACTTTCAATCGATTCAGGCTTTTTCATTGGTTCCCTGATTCAATTCAGATTCAGAGATTTGGCCACCGAATTAGGCTGAATCTCCTCCAAATCAAATCAGCACCCAAAGTTTCGCAGAGCTGTAGTTGTTAATGGCTCACTGCTGCATACACCCAAAACTCTTTGCCTGGCAACTTGCAGTGCAGCTTGAAAAAACTGCAGTTTCCCTTCAAGCACACACCTCCTTCCATCCTGGCAACATGGTTTGACCTATCAGTCACTCAACTGTGTTTCTGAGGGTCAATTTGATCTGAACTGGGGAAAATTTGGGGTTTGTCCATTAAGTCTTTGGCTCAGCACCTGCCTTTTTTCTGCTGAGCACTTGACAGATTACAGAGGTAATCCGCAAAAAACCTAAAACCCCAAATTTTTACAGGAGGAGCGATTACAAGAACCTGAATTGTGTAGGAATTGAAATGTAAAGAGCAGGGCTGTTAATGCTAATGTCCCTTGGGGTTCAGGCATTTCAGTGTTCTGCTCAGTGCCTGCCTTTTTTCTGCTAAGCACATGTCATCAAAAAACAGGTGTAGGGAGATTTCAGGCATTCGGGACCAAGATATTACCTGGTGGTTCTGGTGCCTCAATGTCTGACATAGCTCTTGATGTGCTAGTGGGACCTTTTCAGAAAGAGTGCAGGGACCTCACACCCACATTTCTTCCCTGGCTTCTGCCAGGTTGGGTGTTTTGCTAGGGTGATACTTTGTGGTGGGTTTATTCATTGTTCTGCTAAGCCATGAGCAGATCACAGGTTTCTAGGGTCATAAGACACCCCAAGTTTTTAAAGAAGGGGTAGTTACAGGAACCTGAGATGTGTAGGAATTGAAATGTAAGGAGCAAGGCTGTTATAATGCTAATTACCCAATTTAACAGCCCTACATATTCAACCCCCTTAGCACAAGCAGGTGATGCTCTGAGTGAAACTGTTGTGTCCTGCATAACAATATGGCATAACAATATTGATAAATCCTGATGTAATCTGCAAAAAGAAATAGATGCTGTTGGACATCCTGGAGGTGTCCAGCTGGAGAATGGAGGCACCTGATAATGCAGAGATACTGCTACTGAACACAACACAGGCTATGATGGACCTTCTACAAAAGCACAAACACAGGGTAGCAGCTTCTCAGGCCTTGCTATACCAGTCAATGGGCTGTGAGCTAGAGTCAGAAAACTGCGAGAGAGCCATGGATCTTGAGGCTGACAGGGTTCCATGGATCAACCTCCAGAGCAATGATTGCAAGGTCTGGCCCCATGCGAGCAGCTCTGACTGGTGGGAGTGCATTGCACTGTCGACTTGGGATAATCAGCAGTGGCTTGAGCGCTTCTGCATGAGCAGGGACACAATTGTGCACATAGTCTCTCTGCTGTCACTTCACACTGAGTGCCAGGACACTGCCATGTGTCACTCCATCACACCAGAAAAGAGGATGGCCATGGCCATCATAAAATTGGCTACCCCCCACAAACTTCCGCTTCATTGGAAATCAGCTTAACACAACTACCTGCATGTCCAGGGTGGTGACATGTAAGGTGTATCAGCTGCTGCAAGACATTGTGGAAATCAGCTTCAACTGCCTCCATAACCCCAGGGAAGTTGTTGAAGGCTTCAAGGCCATGGGGTTCCCTAACTGTGTGGGTGCACCAGACAGCACACACATCCCAGTCCTATCCCCATCCCAGAGGAGCCACTCATTCACCAACAAGTAGGGATTGTTGGTGATCATCACTGATCACTGGGGATATTTCACTAACATTTATTTAGACTGGACAGGCTTACCCACTCCTGCCCTGGCACATAAAGCCATATGGAGAACAAGCTACTGACCAGCAAAAGGTGGTGGTATTCAACTACTACCTCAGCAAATGCCAAATTACTGTTGAATACACCTTCAGCTGTCTCAAAACATGGTGGAGGTCACTAAACTACAGGATTGATGTGGAGCCAGAAAAAAATACTGCATTCACTGTGGCAGCCTGCATGCCCCACAGTATTTGTGAAACCAGGGGGAGATATTCAGTGAGTCCTGGTCTGAGCAAGTGCAGGAGTCAGCGACCAAGCAAAAACATAGGCAGGCAGGGTACAGTGCCCCCTACAATCTGCATGCAAACACTGGTCAAGGATCCATTGTGTGGAATTGCCTGGCAGCACACATTCTGGCTGCTGCAGATGGACAGGCTGCTCTGTAGGCCACAGGTCAATCAGCACTGAATACTAAACTGTTCAGCAGTTACCAATGAGTGCTTCTATAAATAAAATAGAAGTGTTGCAACAGTATTTTTTATCTCCTAAGTACATTGTCTGTAGTGATGTGGGGTAGGCTGTGGTGATGGTGGGGAGGTGGGGGAGCTGGAGAGGGCTGAAGTCTACAGGTTTTCCTTTGCTTTGTGTGAAATGCAGCAAGGACAATAAAATGCATTACCTACCACTGGTCACATTAACTCAACACCCAATTTGCATGTGAAGAAATAAGAATTCAAGGGATTCTGATTCATGCTCTTGTTATAAGTGCTCAAAGAATGTCAGAGCTCTGTTTGGAGAGGGGGGAAATGATAATGAAGCATCTCTGTTCCTGTCTCCTGGGGCAGGGGGGTGGGTATGCCCAATCAGAAAGCCAGGGTCTCTTGTTAACCACGGGGGTGGGGGTGGACTTGGATGATTGGTATGTGGATTTGAATGTTGTGGGCAAAGCATGGGGGACAGCCCAGGGAAACTGGGGGACTTGGTGGACTATGGGAACAGAGATCTGAACAGAGACGTGGCAAGCAGTGTCTTGGGATGGAAGGGAAACATTGAATGAAACAATAACCCCCAGCAGTTCAAGAATGTGGGTGTTGGGGGGAGGGTCCAGGTGTCTTCTGGAATTGGGACCTCCTGTGAGATAATGCAGGGAGCGCATTACCAGAGTTCTAATGAACATACCACAACACTTCAATATGCACATAAAGATATATATAAGAAATTCATGAGGTGCAAATTTGTACACATATTATACACGCTCATGGAATTTCAGTGCCCTGTTCATAGGGGTGGTTGTTTGAGTGAAAAAAAAACAGTTGGATTTACACATGAAATAAAGTTTACTTGATGACATAGAAATAGGAAAATAAATAGAATAAGAATAAAAATAAAGATAGAAATGAAAAGAATCAGAATAAAATAAGAATAAACAACTTTTAAAATATGGGTGTTAAAATTCAAAAAATTTTAAAAATTTGCAAAAATATGTTTAAAATTAATGAATTGGCAATTAATTGAATTAATTAAAATAAGGAAATCGCACCACTCTTAGTCATCTGCACGTATCAGTGAACAGCGAGCTATAAACATCACCCATAAGTAGTGGGGATCAGCAGTTGGTGGTGCCCCCTGCTGCAATTTACTTTGAATAGTGCACTGAACATTTCATGAGATTTAAAACCAATGAGTGATGGAAAAATAAAACCTGCTATTTTAGTTTAGGGGGCATAGAATACAATCCTGAGGAACTAAACCCCCATCACATGTACAGGCACCCAGGGATCCTGCTTCTCCTCTACTCTCAGTGATTCTGCTCATGCCCAAGTTGGGTGTCGGAGGAAGCAGCTTGCACAGAATGCACAACACTAGGAAAGGAGCTAGAACTAGGAATGGCAGCAAGTGTGGATATGTAATGGGGAGTTATGGGAGGATTGGAGCTGTCATCTGGACAGAATAGTATGGAGAAGAGACTCCCATGTCTGCTTAACCAAACAGTATGATAGCCATTGTGGAAAAGGAGGCCTGGAAGGCATTGGAAAAGTGAGGGGAGAGCTCATATCAATGAGGAAATGAGGGAACTAGTTAGGGGGTATGAGCTGGAGAGGTGATTGATCTGATAAGGAACTGGATTCAGCCTTTTTTCTGGGTAGATAGAGATAAAAAGGAGTCTCAAATAGGAGATACTGGGACAAGGAGCCAAGGAGAATGGCAATAGGAGTATGGGAGATAACTAGAGGCCCAGGGAAGGGGACAGAGAGATTGGCAGGGAGAGCGGGAGGGAAAACTGGGATGTTCTGAGTTTCACCATTTCTCAACTGTCAAGAAATATCTGTGAAACCTATTGGCAAAGCATATCTGTTCTCCTGCTGGTTAACACAGAAGATATGGCCTATATATTCACTCAAGTGGCAAAAGATCTGTCCTTTATATGATAGTCAGAATAATGCTACATGTTACTATTTCTGATTTGTCAGTTTGTTCGTCTTATAATGGTGAGATCCCCAGGATACTGGGCATGCCCTTTAACAGTGTTCAAATAACATGTAGTGACATATTTATGCACAACCAGAGAAGTTAACTATGGACTTCAGAGATAATGTTGATTTGCATCTCCTGTCAATTTGTGGCATAGCCCTAAATCTGGATGGGTTCTTTCTTCTTTTGCAAAAGATGCAAAAATGCAAGGTAGGCAGTACAGTTATGATAATAGTCAGTGCCAATATGAATATTGGGTTAATCTAAATAAATACATAGTTGGGATTAGCAATTAAAATGTAATAATGTATAAAACGGTATTAATCTGAGTAACTGCCCAATTAGCTCATCTAAGAAAAATCCTGTAAAAAAAAGTTCCCATGATAGAATTTTTTATTTCCCTAGGGGTATATTAAATAGTTTAAATTAAAAATAGTAGACCTTATGTCGTAAATTAGCTTCTGCAGCCAGTTTAGATGCCGGTCTCTATTTAGGCCTTACTGTTCCTTACATCTCAGTCAGCAGGTGGCAGTACTGATCAGATAGCATTAAGATATCTATGCTTCCCTATGGATTGTAAATTTTTATGAATGGTTAAGTTCCCAACTGGGGAATTAAAAACATTCTGATTGAATGTTGTAGAAGATGTTTATATTTCAGCTTTTATTTCTACTTCTTGATTTAAGATATGCAGGTGCTGCTGGTCTGATGGAATCAAGTAGTGCCATCAGAGTGCCTTGAATGAGTTGAAGCCATAAACTTTATATCCCTAGTGTCTGATCCTTGAGTGTCTGTCTTCAGGGATCCTGTTCATAAAAAACAAAGAAAAGATTTATACAACTATCCAGTTCAAAGGAAGTGCATCCTGGTTTTTTTGTCCCAGTTTTGCAGAAGTTGGAGTGGAAATGTTCCTTTACCTGCTTTGGCCAGCCACTACCACATTCCCTATGAACCAAGTGTCAGCAACCTTTTAGAGCAGCAGGCCATCCCTTGTGATTTGGCTGCTGCCACAAGCAACTGCCTCCCTTCACAGTACCCAAGCTTCCTGGTACTGCCTCCGCCACTTGCACCACACATTGCCATCTCTCATCCCCAATGGCAGAATGGAGGACCAAATTTGGTGGCACTCATAAGCAGTGTTTGCCATAGGATTGCAGAGAGAAAGAGCAGGAAAGACTGCAGATAGAGGGCACTGCAGAGGGGGATCGCTGGCATGGCAAAGGGCAGAGAAAAGTAAATGCTCAGCTGAGCTGTGTACTGCCAGTGCCATGTGCTGCCATTGGCTAGATCTGGGTTGCTGACCCCTTTTATAAATGGTTTCTCCCCTTCAACCAAGTAGACTTGACTGCAGGAGAAGCAAGCACAGAGAGCTGTGAGTACTCTAAGCAAGCTATAGCTGTGCTGTTTAGAATGCATACATTTGTACTAGGTACCAACTCTGAGGACAGTGTCTAGGTAGCAAAATTAAACCTCAGTCCTGATGGAAGTCTCTCAAACCTACTTGAATATAACTATTATGTAATAATAAAAGGGTGGCAGTGTTTCAGAGGCTGAGAAAAACAGGAAAAGAACAGGGCTGGAAGTGTTTCACCTAGATCAGTCCTAATTAAGTTAAAATTTAACTCTATGACATACCCATTACTCATGTTGAATATGAAATTACAGTACATTGTATATAACGAATCAGCTTTCATGAAAACTGTTCAACTTGGTCAAACAAAGGTCATTCATTCAAGAGTTTATAATCAATGCTTAATGACAGATCAAGCTTTGGTCTTGGGAAGATGAATAGTTTACTGCCTGTGGTACTGTATGTAAAAAGGGCTGCCCTAAGCATCTGCTAGACAGACCTATCCAAGATTAGGTATTATTCAATAAAATGCATGGTATTTCTTACATTAAATATTAGTTTTTGTACAGTATCGTGGGTATTCCCAGCACTGCAGTATTAGACAAACTACACCAAAGCAGTAAACAAGAGGTAGATAAAGGGCTTGACTACATGAGACTCTGACTGCACAGTAGCCAAATAATGCTGCACAGTAACATGTCACAGCACCAATAGTGCTACTACACTACTGTGTAGTATTATTAGGCTACTGTGCAGTAACGTCACTTAAAAGGCATTTGTTGGTGCTACTGTGCAGTAATTCCCATTACTGCACATTTATTTAGTACTTTATTATACAAGTACTAAATAAATGCACAGTGACAACTGTGCAGTAGTGTCTTGTGTAGATGCCCAAAGGTATTTAGACATCTAACTTCAATTTAGGTGCATAATGCACATCAAAGCAACTTATTCCAATGAATTGTTCACCTTGCCAAAGCCTTGCCCCAAAACCTGCTTAACATCATTTTTGTACAGCAGCCACCATCATAGGGTATAAACAAGCATTCACGGGACCCAGCTCAGGTTTAGGTGGGTTAGTTTAAGCTACCTAAACCTGAGTCAGGATGACGATATGTAAGGGTTCACTGTTTGTTGGGAAAAGGTGCAGATAGTAGGAAGCAAGCAAGTTGTTGAGGAGGAAGGGGCTGGTGGGTCCACAGTGGGGCAGGCTATCAGTTTGGGTGGGTTTGGAGGATCAAAGGCAAATGGGAATTGGCTAGTCCATGAGGAGGGCTATGGAAATAGACTAGTCAGGGTTGGAGAGGTAAAAACAGCACAGCCCTGGAGCTATGGAAAGTGCCTGGGCTTTCCCAGACCTAAGGCTCTGCTGGAAATGCATGTAAGTGTTTGTTAGGTCAAATTAACCCATTTTAGGATAGGTTAACCCATGCCAATCTAAAGGTAGTTCGTATCTAATCAGAACTAACTTTAGATCATGTACACCATTTTTAGGGTGATTAAGCCCTGCCAAAACTTGTACAGGCAGCCATTTAGATCACTCCAAGCTTAGGGTAATATAAAGGTAATCCTTGTATGGACCTACAGTATATAAATTGTCATTATTTAGTAAATATGGTACAGTATAATACAAACCATTACATAGTGTGGTAATTACAGATCAGCATGAAGTAGGTAGGATTAATAGTACTGAAAGGGAGACTAATTTTTTGAGAAGCTATTGAATGGTAGAGTGTAATAACCAAGAGGAATTAGAGTAGAGGCTGGAGAGATCAGTGGACACAAACAGATGAAAGAAATGAACAATGAAAAAAAAAAGAAAAGTTTATAAAACCCAGAAATGTGGATAACATCTAGGAGAATAGTGGTAGCTTCCAAATGAACAATGAATCAGGCAAATGTCAAATGAAAGGAAATAATACTGTAGCGTCACTAAAGCAAAAGTAAATTGTTGACTAAGCACTTCAGATCACTTTATCATCAGGGGTCTTGACTTCAGGAATAAATCAAATGGCAGCAGGCAGTCTAATTTCCTTGTTTATTCTCTGTCATGGTTTGGAGATAAGTTTCTTCCTCCAGCACCTTTGCAAAGGGTTTGACAGAGATGATACAGGATATTTCATAACTTCCCGTGTGGTTTTCAGCAAGGGCATAAAGGCATCATGGAGGAAAGTTCCTGTTTACCAGTGATCATTAGGCTGGACTTAGACTGACACATGTTGATTGGTAGTTAGAAAGGGGCAAAGAGATACTAGAATTTGTGTCCTATTTGTGGCTCTCTCAATGACCTGCTGTTTGCCTTTGGACAAATCAATTAGGACCAAATATACAGTGGTCTTAAAATTCCTAAAGGTGTACATGAGTGTCTAGCAAATTTATCAAAAGTGTCTCAGCTAACTTGGTGGTTTTCTCCCAGTAAAATCAAAGTGTTGTAGGCGTGTGATTCATTTAGATACTTTTACAAATTCCACTGATCCTTGTTTGTCTCTTGAGGCACTATAAACACGTTGGTAAATACTAGGGGTGTGTGAAATGGGCCCGATTCAATTCAGATTTGGATTCAGCCTGAATCAGGGACAGTGATTTGATTCTTTGATTCAGATCACTGTCCCCCATTCAATTCAGCCAAATCTGAATCTGAAGATTCGATGCTGATTCAGAGAATCAGCGATTCAGCCATAGACACAGCTCTAAATGTTTTTTCTACATACCTTGAGGTACTAGGCAGGTCATGAATGCTGCAATGCTGGGGTAGATGGGGCATCCCACTGGAGTGCAGGGTGGGCGGGGGGGATGCTCGATGGTGAGCCCAGAAGTGGACTGGAAGTATTTCTAGTTCACTTCCATGTCTGCCGGGGAGCATGCTGGGGGGGACTCCCCATATCCTCTGGCTCAGTGATCAGCTGTGGGGAGACCCCCAGACCCAGGAGGCACCAGTCCCCAAGCCAGGGGGATATGGGGAGGAGGGGGTGTAGCCTGCACAGTCCCCGGTAGACCTGGAAGTGGACTGGAAGTGCTTCTGGTCTACTTCCAGGTCTGCTGCCAAGTGTGCTGGGGACCCCCCCGCTCTTCTGTGGGACACTCCGTGAGCCCCAGCATGACAACATTCATGAGCCGCCTGATACCTAGAGGTAAGTAGAAAAAACTTTTAAAGCTGTGTCTATGTCCAAATCTTTCTGAATCTTTCTGAATTGATTTGGAAGGGTCTGATTTGATTTAGAGTGATTAAAGGGTCTCCTGATTTGATTTGGATTTGGAGATTTGGCCACTGAATCAGGCCAAATCTCCGCTGAATCGAATCAGGGACCAAAGCTTCGCGTAGCCCAAGTAAATATTAACTATGACCTTGAACAGATAGGGATCCTTAAGTTTGAGGTTCCCAAACTACTACACCTGCTGGTTCTTCCTACTCAGCATTAAAAGAAGCCAGAAGTACTTCAAATACATTGCTAGCATTTGAAAAGGCTTGTCTTAAGGTGTGTACAGTCATTCACTACACCTGTTCTGTGTTCACATGGCTTAGTTTAAACCACATGAATACAGGCCAGGAGTGAGCAGTGTGTGCAGCCATTCACTACTCCTAGAAGCTGTGCAAGGAATCCAGTATAAGTAACTTAGGGTGTAGGGAGGGGCAGACAAGATTGGGGGTTTGGTGGGCTTGGTGGGGAGCGAGGAAGGCAGGTCCACGGGGGAGCAGGGGGTATTGCAGGTTCACAGGGGGGATTGTCCAGCTGGGAGGCAGGGAAGTTGAGGGGCTAAAAATAGCACAGTCAAAGTTGGGGATAGTGGGAATAGTGCAGCCATGGGACTAGGACGAGCAGCCAACTTTCCTGACCCTGGAGTTTAAAATCTAACATGTAAACCTTTAGCTAATTGTGGTGCTTTTTAATAAACTTTTAAACTAGGGACAGACATTACACATAAACCAGTTTAAGTGAACAGAAACTGGTTTAAACCTGCAACAGAACAGATGTTCAGTGCACATAAAGCAATTTGAAAATGGCTGAAACCGGTTTCAGATAAACCTGGTTGAATGTAGTATTGGACTTACCTGATTTGGGTCAAACTGGTTTATGCAATGTCTGTCCCAGACCCTTAGCTGGTTTAAGATAAACCAGACTGCCCTAGCATCCCTGCATGCTCTCTCAGCTGGGTGGAGCTCTTGGCTCCACAGCAGAGCTGGCTGCTCCCCTCTGCTCCCTGGCTGGAGCTCCGGCAGATACTTCAGGTACAGCAGGGTCTGTCTGGCTTCCCCCTACCCTACCCTGCCTCCCTCTCGCTGCTCAAGGAGGATCCCCTCCCTCCTATCTCCCACATCACAGACCCCACCCCACAGACCCTAGGTATGTGGTATGCTTGCTAATGCTGAGAGGTGTTTGTGTGTGCATCTCCAATTTCACTAGGACAGACAGACAAAACAGTGACCACTTAGGGCTTTTTGGAGCTAATCAACAGTCAGCTGGTAAGCTGTTTCAGAAGAGTTTAAACTAATAATAAAGCGAGGCTATTGTTTTGCGGATGGGGTGATAAAGACTGCTATCAGCCTCCTGCTGGCTTGTTTGCCTGTCAGTTTGCTGCAGACAGTATAAAGAAGCAGAGAGGGAAATTGAAAAGCTCTGTATCAGCAACAGACGCATGTACTGCATACTCCACCTCCTTGCCTCAGAGTGCTAGCAGGGGGCTGGGGGCTGGCAACACTCCTGCCCCTTATGCAGCTCATGGGGAAAAGCCTGGGATGGTGCAGGCAGACCTCCCTAATCAGAGTGTCCTACCGGGGCCTGGCCACACACCCCCTCAGCTCAGTACTATGCAAGGGAAGGGATGGCTTCTCTAGCACCTCCCGGCTTCTAGCCTGAGCCACTGCAGGCATGTGCCTGAATTTCCTCAGTCCAGAGGGGATGTCCGTCCAGTTACAAACCAGTTCGGCCTAGATAGGTTAGACTAACTTGCAAAAGTTGAATCAATTCAGGCTCAGGCTTTTTGAATGTCTGTCCCTAGCCTGAGCGGTCTGGGACACAGCAATCTTCTCACCACAAGTACTTTGGTCTTAACTTTTCAGGCAGTTTCAGCCAGTTTGAAGGACATCATTCTTCACAACAGACTTGTTTTTAGCATGTTATCACTAGTATGCAACACAGAAGTAGAGTGTTAATTTTAGCTCAAATAAAATGAAAAAGCAGCAACTGACAAATCACTATTATCATTCTCTACTGCCCATCTCTTTACTTCAGAGGGGTCCCATGCAAGTACTAATGACAGCCAAACATACTTGGCTTGTGAGAGCTGACAAAATCACTGCCTGAAGTGACAGAACCTCTACTCATTAGGGTTAAATCCACCATGCAAGTCCAGAAAAAGTGCCTGCCTTTGTCTGTTTTTCCATTTATATTTATTGAGTTTGGGGACTGGAACCAGAGCCCATTTTTCATATGCTGATGCTAGTTGACATTCAGGTCTCATCTCATAAATTTGATATTTGAGTCAGTTTCATTGCACACTTGTGGCCTGTGACAGCAAAGAGCCAAGGTACTGAGCCTTCTCCATAATGAAAAACATAACAATATGTGAAAATTGAAATGACATGTTAAAATGTCAAGGTATTAGTCAGCAGCCTGACTCCTCTTTGTTAAAATAACACCTCCTCATTCAGTACTGCCTTTTTCACAGCCATGCTTGCTTATTTTGTACTTTTTTATGACTTATCATCTTGGCAGCATTAGAGAAATGGCAATTGCTATGGGCGAAGGAGCTAGATTCTAATCTGGTGCATGTATAAATCTTTTACTGTTCTTCAGATTCAGAAACAATTGTTGCCTGACAACCTGTTGATGCTGGCTGACCAGAAGAAGAATCCAGCTTGACTTTGAGGTTTATTGACCCTTCAGTGCTAGCAGTTAAAAGAAAATCCTTTATTCTTGGGAACCAAACTTATTTGTTCCAGCTAGCATTGAACAAGTAATGCCATGTGTGAGAGAGACTTTTCAGGCTTACTTTAAGAACAGAGGAATATAGGTATTGCCATATGGTTGTATTAGTAAGCATGAGAACCTGGCATCGGGGCTGTAAATTGCCTTTGCTCCCCCAGCAGTCTTATCCTGTTTTCTAAGGGATTGAGTTAAACCATGGGCGACTGGTGCTGCCTAGCTCGGGGCGGGGCACCAGTGGCCGATCACTGACCCTGGAAGCACCAGCGACAAACAGGAAGTGCCACCAGTGCTTCTCAGTGGGGGCACTGGCTGGCGCTCCCCCCTCCCTGGCCAGCAAGGGCCAATTTCAGGGGGGCATGTGCCCCCCCCCCCCCATTCTCTCCCTATGTGCCATCTGTGAGTTAAACCCTGAAGCATGGGATTGAATAGTCCTTTCAGAATTTGTGAGCATTACTTGTTATAACCCTGGTTATTTGTGTTATAATTACAAACGCCCAATCCTTTCTTGCTTATGGTAAAGAAGTCTATTGTAGGCTTGTAGGTTAACAAGTGGGGATTTGATTCTATGAAATAGTGCTGTAATATGTATAGATAATGTAAAATATTGCACTCTGAATATGTATATTCTTTTTTAATTTAACAAAAGCAGTGTATGAAAATCAAGTAGCCAAACCTTAATAATGCCTACTATGCATCACTTAAGAGAATGCGTCAATTTTAAACAGAAATAAAATGCCTGTAGTCTGAACTTCAGGATGAGTGTCCTTACCATCACAGCCTGTCAAGGAAGTGCATAGTGTGCTGAGCACTGTGCACTGCAGAACTTCTAGCCACCACTTGCTTTCCCCCCCTGCTCTTTCCTATTTTATTTGTGTGCTAACTTAAAGATTAATGACTCTGCTGTCAGTATAGCACAACAAAGATGAAATCAGCACAGTGTCCAACTGCTCAAGGTATTTTACCTAGTGCTTAAAATGAGTTGGTTTTCAAAGAGTGGTGTTTAACTTTGAAAAGTTCACTGACTTTGTAGAACCATTGCAACAGTTCATAGAGGATGTCTGAAACATGTGACATCCTCTTTGTGCAGCGCAGTGGCAAAGACAGAGGCAAAGCTTTGCAAGGGGCTGCTAGATTGTGAGTGCTAGTCATGTATTTAGTTGAGATGCAGTCTGTGAAGCCCATGAAGCTCAATGTATCAAGCCTACAGTGGAACCAAAATATATCTTTGGTTTCTCTGTTTGGTTTTTGGTACATAGGGGTATGACTGTACAAAGAAGAAACAACTTATGCCTTCTACAAAGAAACTAATCTCAAAAGACAATAGGTATTTTCTAACCAAATCCCTTGGGTCTGAGAGGCTTTTCCAGAGGCATAACTAACACATCTCTTCTCTCTACAACCTCTCATCAAAGATATTCCCCAGAAAGCAGGGGAACAGAGTTGTCAGTCTTTCCTGCCCTAGGGACTCAAAGGCCACATCTACATGAGATGCTGACTGTGCAGTAGCACGTGACTACTGCATAGTCAGTATCACAAAAAAGTCATTCGACAATGCTACTGTGCAGTAACTGTAGTTACTGTGCACTCATTTAGTACTTGTTTATACAAGTACTAAATGACTGCATAGTAATGACTGCGCAGCCAGGATCTTGTGTAGACATGACCAAAGACCCTGGTTGCTACTGTTATACAAGTAGATTTGCATTATAGACTAACTAAATTAGAGATTCATAAGCTTTCATAAGCAGGAGCTTACTGCATCAGATGTTATGAAGGGATTGCAGAAAGCAGAGCTTCTAAACGGAAAGCACTGATTAGAATACAAAGGGTATGAAAAAGAGCAGAAAAAGAAGGGGACAAAAGAAGGTGGCAAGGTGAGTGGGAGAAAGAAAAACAGAAGTAGTTAGCCCATTGAGGGACATACAGATTATAAAAATTAATCCAGGTAATGGAAGAGGAATTTGTGATCTGAATTTAAACCGGGGTGACAAACTCATCCTGTAAGCAGGTGGTGATGTATGTGACATTGGTAGAGGAGCCAGTAAATGAACTCTGGATGTTATAATCCACATTATTTGGTCCAGTGGTGTTGTGGTCTGTGTTCATGAGGGGGACACAGTTGGCATCTGGGTCCAAAGCAGTGTCTGGTGCCCTAGTGAGAACAGTGAGAATCACTGTCAACTGCCCCCAGCTGCTGCTGATGCTGTGGCAGCAGCTGCTACAGTGGCATGGTGTTTTCACACCCAGCTGCTACTGCTGTAGGGTGGTAGTGCTGCAGCTGTGGCAGTCTCCCCAGTGACCCCTCTACATGTGTACCCAGGCCAGGAATGCTGCCTCAGTCACCAACCTCTACTTAAGCTACTGGGCCTTTCTGACTGTACCTATGCCAAATAGCTTGCTAGTATAGCTCATAATCCAGGTGGTTTCATTACTTGAGTTTTGAAAGAACCATAACTCCTCATCCCTGCCCCTTTGCCCAGCTATTTTTTAGCCTTTTATGAAAAGACCTAATGAAAATAAAGGGTGACAGTGCTCTGCAACAGTACGGCATGCTATGGGGTATTTATATGGTATGCTGTAGTATTTTATTTTAATGGATTTAGTTTTAAAAAATGAGTGTAAGCCCTGACAGCAATGTAATGCCTCCCTCCCCCCCCCCCCCCCCCCCCCCATTAGCAGCAAAAGCCCTGGTAAAGGAGGAGTGGAAGAGACTGTTATTTCACATGTCCAAACCTGTTAAAACAGCTCAAATACTATTATCATGGGTTTGGATCAGGAACTAGGTTACGGTTTTGTTATTTGACGTGGAATGGTTCATTCATCCCTATTGGATGCTTGAGGTGTAAATTCAATAGGTACCTTAAAACAGTGGTTCCCAACCTTTTTTATACTGTGGAGTGGGACAGGGTGTGGAGAGCCAGCTGCCTCTCTCCCGGGGCTGCCCTGCCACACAGCTTTAACTCCGAAAGCTCGTCTGTAACCCCAGAACCCACTCAGCTTTAACCCTGGGGGTCTTAGTTGGGGGCTCATGCCACGACCTGGAAGCCAACCTGCCGCATCCCAGTACCGGGTCATGGCCTGGTGGTTGGGAACCTCTGCCTTAACATTTTGAAGCTGCTACTCTTCTGTGTCTGACCAGTAATGTACATTCTCATGTCCCAGCACAAACTTTTCATCAAAGACACTTCTCGTGCTTTTCTTTCCCTTTGACTTTCATTCACTCTATGCGTACTGTATCAGTGAAAATGAATGTCAGGTAAACATGCTCTCAACAGCTCCATTCAGGTCTGTAACAGTGACCTGATTATTTTATAGACACAGTGGGCATGTCTACATGAGATGTTTACTGTGCAGTAGACTAATTAGCTGTGCAGTAAGTATGTGCCCCTATTAGGCTGGAGTAAACTAATTTACTTCACAGCAGGATAGTACTTGTAAATACAAATAAATACAAATCATGTATCTGCGATAGTACTTTCATTTACAAGTACTATCTTTCTGCGGAATAAAAAACTCCACAGCAACACACATGTAGATACTGCCCTGGCTGGCTGGGGCATAAAGGTGCTTCAGTGTGGTGACTGCCTGCTGCCTAGCCCCACACTGAAGTTCCCTTGTGCCTCAGACAGCCCCTCCACAGGACAATGAGCTAGGGGGAGCAGCCCCAGGCTGGCAGCCTGACCCCCAGTATCTCCTGCCAGCGGGAGCTGCTCTAACCCGGGTCCACATGCTGTGCATAAATAAACTCCAGAGCTTATTGCTGTGAAGCTAATTGCTCCCAAGCACATGTTGAAATGGCACGCCCGGGAGCAATTAACTCTGGAGCAGTAAATTCCCAAGTTTATTCATGTGCAATAATAGCACATGTAGACGTGCCCAGTGTTTATAAATCAGGTCCAAGGTCGTTTGTTCTTTATTTAACTCAAGTTGTTTTCTAACCTGTCTTGAAAATTGCATTATAACTATGTGTGCATCGTTTATACGTTTAGTATTTAAAATACTAATTTTATAAAATCAACTTTAAAGTTAGTCTACTGTGTGAGTTTTTTAACAAATCATTACCTAACACAGACCACTTTGGAAGAAACAAACTTACTAATTGGCTTCAAAGCTCACTCTTTTTCTATTTTGCTCAATCTATTATGAAACAGAAATCATTCTACCTCACCCACTCTCTTGGAATATCTAATAATTTGTATTCATTTGCATCACCAGAAATATTAAATTTTGCTCTGCTTTTGGTCTATTGTGGCCTGGAATTATGTTGCTGAAATTGTTTACAAGATTATGTTACTTGTAGATTGAGAGAAAAAAACTAGTTTGAGAGAAAAAAACTGTGAAGTATGCTTCAAGGTTACTGAATGATTCATAAAACTGATTGCATTGAAAACAGCATACATAGGGTGATTATTTTTTTCCTTTGATGATAATATGTAGGTCTTCCAGCTTGATAATGCTGGATGGAAATGTGTTAGCTTGTTTATATATCTCCTTGTCTTGGTAGTAAATGAAAATGTCTCCAGAGAAAGATTTCTTATATTTTAAACTTAGTGTACCTGTAGTCCTCTATTATATGGCCCATCGCATTAGGTATGATCATTCTCTATTCATCCTGCTTAGAATATAACTGTGTGGCACAAAGCAGCACCATATTGAGACACTTCATGATAGCCATGTATCAGGTAGTGCCCAAATCAGAAGCAATAAAGGTGCATTAGTGTTGTGCTATGCGCATGATAATTTTCTTTGCTGCCTGCTGGAAGCACCTATAAACATTTTTTTTTAAACTGAAAAGGGGTCACTCATTTCTTTTAAAGCATGTATTAGTACTTACCATGTTTATACTAGCCTAGCACTCACAGCACTCATCCGGGAAGAGTGAGACCATGGTTCCCATCCCTCCTCAGTCTCATGGGATTTAAACCCACACCTGCCACTTCACAGAATGGTGTTATCAGGAAGCATGGCTCTAGATTAGTATTTAGGACACTTCCCTTGTGTAGCAATAAAAGTTATAATTTAGAGACACTCTCTAGTTTAGATAAATTGGGAATTGGAAGATAGTCTGTCAAAGAGCAGCTAGAAGGCAACGAAGGGTCTGTAGAGGTTGCCTGCTTCTTCACAATTAAAGCTTGTTGTTCAGTTCTTCTCATTCATGTACATCTGTGTTTATTGAACTAAGTGAGCACTATTCCTGGGAAGGGAAAATCTTGGATTTTACTCCCTGCTTCCAGGACTGTATAGTTCCCAAGAAGCAGTCATTTCTCTCTGGCCCTCCTCTCTGAGGTCTGATTAATATAGAATTATCTTTCATTTGCACAAAAAGAGGAAAAGTGTCTATACTGGAGGTCATGGCATTCTCTTGGGGCACAGAAGATGTGAGTTTGATCATCTTCAGGCAGAGGAGGGAACAGAACCCAGCTGTTCCACTTCCTGGGCAAAGGCTGTCAGTGACATATATATATATATCAGTACCACTACACTTTTTTCTAACTAGCATCAATTGCATTTTGTGAGAAACTTGATCTTTTTGGTGTGTATTAAGCAGACACTGTGAATGCCTTCCAGAGAACCTAGGAGCATTCTGACTCCCAGGCTAAGGACAGACATTACACATAAACTGGTTTAAGTGATCAGAAACTAGTTTAAGCCTATAACAGAACATAAGCTCAGTGCACATAAACCAGTTTCAAAATGGCTAAAACTGGTTTACAATAAACATGGTTGAATATAGTATCAGACTTAACTGATTTGGGTCAAACTGGTTTATGCAATGTCTGCCCGAGATCTCTTCCTGGTTTCAGTTAAACCAGAGTCCCCCGGCATCCCAAATGCTTTGAAGTCCTGGGCTGGGCTGTCTGCTCCAGAGAGCAGAGCTGGCCCCACCCCTCTGCTCCCTAGCCAGAGCTCCGGCAGAGACTGCAGGAACAGCAGGGTCTACCTGGCTTCTCCCTGCCCTGACTCCCATCGCTGCTCACTGCTCAAGCAGGGATTCCCCCCTTCCTCCCATCTCCCACAGCACAGACCCCAGCCCCATGGACCCTAGGCATGTGGTATGTTAGCTAATGCTGAGAGGTCTGTGTGTCTCCAATTTCACTGGGACAGGACAAAGGCAGACAGATCAATGTCCCTTTATGGTTGTTTTAAGCTAATCAGCAAGTCAGCTGGTAATGTCCCTCCATTCCTTCCCTGGAAAAAGCTGTTAAAGAAGAGCTTTCCCTGCCCTGACTCCCATCGCTGCTCACTGCTCAAGCAGGGATTCCCCCCTTCCTCCCATCTCCCACAGCACAGACCCCAGCCCCATGGACCCTAGGCATGTGGTATGTTAGCTAATGCTGAGAGGTCTGTGTGTCTCCAATTTCACTGGGACAGGACAAAGGCAGACAGATCAATGTCCCTTTATGGTTGTTTTAAGCTAATCAGCAAGTCAGCTGGTAATGTCCCTCCATTCCTTCCCTGGAAAAAGCTGTTAAAGAAGAGCTTGAACTAATGAGAGAGGCTTTTGTTTTGTTGATGGACTGATAAACACTGTGTTATCAGCCCCCTGTTAGTTTTATCAGTCCCCTGCCAGTATGAAGAAGCAGGGTGAGGGTGATTGTAAAGCTCAGCATCATCAACAGATGCATGTGCTTCATACCCCCACCCCTTCGCCTCAATTCTAGCCAGGGGCTGGGGGCTGGCAACACTTCTGCCCCTTGAGCAGTGAGCAGGAGAAAAGCCTTGGATAGTGCAGGCAGGGTAGGGGTTTACACCCCCTCCCTAATCGGAGCATTCTGCTGGGGCCTGGCCACACACACCCTCAGCTCGGAACGGAAGGGATGGCTCCTCTACTGCCCCCCAGCTTCTAGCCTAAGCCACTGCAGGCATGTGCCTGCATCTCTTGATTTAAACGTGAATGTCTGTACACTTCCAAATTGGTTCAAGCTCTGCAGGTTAGACTAACCTGCAAAGATTAAATGAATTCAGGCTCAGGCTTTTTGAATGTCTGTCCCTAGCCCCAGTCAAGATAGGTATACAATAAGCTTCTCAGTCTGGTCAGTTCTGAATATTTGGGAATTATAGGTACCTAAAAGTCAAAATGTAACATACGTAAGAAATTTTGGCCCTTCTGAGGTTAGGGAGCAGCTTGCAGGCAGTGTTTATTTGAATCATAATTTTGGATGTAGGGTCCTGAATTCTACCTAAATCTTGCTTTGGGCTCACTGGCTGCCTATGCATGTGGTCAGAGGTTGTTGCCCTGAGGGGTCAGGCCAATGCTCAGGATCTCAATATTACACTGTTAGACAGGAGGGCGTGGTGTACAATTGCACATATCCAAACACACAAATCAGTTAGGTACATACACACACACACTACCAGCTCAGGCATATACACATTCAAACCAGCCTAGGCACATGCATACCTACTACCAATTCAAGCACATACACTATACACCCCAGAAGTTAGACACAGATCACTAATTCATATATCATGCACACAATGCCATTCTCACACACACACACACACACACACACACACACACACACACACACACACTAGCAACTCAGATACATGCACGTTCAAAATAACTAGTCCGGGTTCATGCACACCTATCGCCAGTTTAAGCCCATGCATGCTACACACACCAAATTTAGACAGAATCAGTTACGAGTTACCAACACCTGCACATTCAATATACATATGTGGATTACTAATTCATATATCACGCACACAATGATATCTATATCTATACATATGTGTGTGTATTCACTAATTTACACACATACCACCCACCTACACATACACAGTAGTGAGTTCCTAAGTTGGGTATTGTGATATGTATGTATGTATATATGTATGTGCTTGGTGTACTTGGGATACCTGGGGAAAGGTTAAGGTAAGAAAGTAGAAGTGTAGGGAGTTAAAGTTGCTGGAAATTAAAGTCACCATGACCGGGATTAGAACCAGTAGACTAGAGGGGCCTGGGCTGAAGAACTGAGGCTCAGGGGTAACTTTAGGTTAATTGAACTTAATTGTTTAAAAGACAGTGCTCAATGCCTGCAGAACAGGGGAGCATGCTGGCACAGAGTCTGGGACTGGAGCCAGAGCTACGGGGGAGCTAAAAAGGTAGATGGGGACAGGGAAAATGGGACTAAGGGAAAGTGTGGGTGTTAAAGAGGGGCTCTGGGTGTGGGGAGCCAGAGGATGGCTCCGGGGCAGCTAGAGAAGTTGCAGGGAGCGGCAGTAGGTGCTGGAAGCTGGAGAAAGGCTCCAGCTGCTGGAGAAAATTGCAAGACAGCTAAGAGGAGCTGGGAAGCTGCAGGAGGGGTGGGGGGGAGGATTACAGAAGGTGTGGGGGAAGCCTGAAAAGAGAGAGACAGACAGCAGAAAATCACAGGAAAAGCAGCAGGTGAAGGGCAGCACGTAAGCGGGGAAAGGCAGTAGGAGCAAGGGAGGTTGAGAGGTGGCAGAAAAAGGGAGATGGAATTGAGAGGAGATCGGGAAACTAGCAGAGAGGGTGGGGACTGGAGCTGAGAGAGAGAGAGAATGAGGCTGGAATTTAAGATAGGGAAGGGACTGGGATTCAGGAAAACATGACCCAACTCGGGGTTGCAAATGACAGTGGTTTTATTGAACAGGGGAGATGGTGACATAATGTCAAATTGGTTCCCTTGCACCCACAAA
>NW_005842311.1:867325-882008 GCF_000455745.1 Alligator sinensis
AGGGGCAGACCTTGTGTGACCCTAGTGACAGGAGGCATGCCCAGGCAAGGATCAGCCCCTGGCATACTGAGCATGTGAGCTCCATGCAGGGATGTGCAGTTTCGGGTATCTGTAATGGTGAAAGTTGCTGGTTCTGCAGCGTCTTTTGTCTTTCAAATGCTGGTCTTGTCTCTGTTCCTGGGTGAGGTCCATGGTTCCCGGGTGAATCAATGTGAGGTGATGGCCCAGTCATTACAGGCCATTCAGGAGAGGCCTGCTACCATTGTATTTCAATCATTCCCAATCATTCTTATTCATCCGGGAACCAATTTACATAGGAGGGATACATGACTCATACAGTTGAACATGGGATGCCCAGGCAGAGGACAGAAGATGGAGGCTTGACATGTAAAATGGAAACTTGACATGACTTTGGTTCAATTATAAACACAGGCCTAAACCATACAATATCCATATGAAACAATAAAAATCAATACAAAATGATAATAATACAATATACAACAGTGGATATCCAAAACCAAAAACTTGCTATCAAAATAAAAATGTTTAAAGCTTATCCTAAGTCTGAGCTCACTTATACTTATCTATAGGGAATAGAGAGGGAGAGAAAAAGTCAGAAATGGTTGGGGAAGGGGAGGGAATGCATTTTAAAATAAATGCAAAAAAAAAAAAAAAATGAGGGTTTTGCTACAAGGTGTGTGTGTGGAGTGTGGGGGGCGGGTGAAGAGGATGTTTTAATTAGAGCAGATCCCAGGCAGCCACTTTAATTAAAACACCTCACCATCACATATATTAAGCCCCTGCATGTTTAAAAATGGCTGTGGGATGCTTTAATTAAACCTCATTTTAGTCTGCTGTGATGTCTTCTAATCAGAACGCCAATGAGCACATGTGCAGGTAGCCATCATTCATTTGATCTAACCCTTACCTCCCAACATAAAATGTGAAGCCTACCCTTGGGCACCAATTTTTTAAAGTGCATACCCTGAATGTGCAACTGTGTATATGTATGTGTTTCCGTCAAAGAATTCTGGCACAAATGCCATGCAGGTGTCTGCCTGTGTACTAGAAACAGTATAGCTGCATTAGTGTAGCACTCCTCCTGAGCTAATGTGCCCTACTTCTCAGCAGGGTGAATTAGTGCCAGCTAATGTAGCTTCTTATGGTATCTTAACTAGAGCATTCAGCACCAGTTTTTGCATTTCTACATGGCCCTGCATTGTGCTGCGTAGATATATGTTTACAGAGAAATTTATAAGAAGGGATAATTGAGTGTTGGGATTTCTTGGAGGTTGTGCTGTGTGCTCCCATGTATTTCTACAGCATCAGATATAATGAGGCATTGATCCTAACTGGGACATTGGGCATTACTGCAATAAATAATCATAACTAATAAATATGATTATAAGTAATGCTACTCCTGCTCATTTTACCTTAAAAGAGAAAATCATGCTGAGAGTACCATGAAAGAAATAAAGCATTGCTATAAAAAGCAATTTATTTGCTTGTAATTTGTTTTATATTTAAAAATGATATTCAATGAGAGTGCCTCAGGAGATGCACATCTCATTCCCACTGGTGTCCCAAGGGAGGGGCAGATGTCATCATCATTAATCAGCCATGCTTCCACAGAGTACAAACAACATCATGCAAGAACCCCATCTGAAATAGCAGGCAATGGTTGAAAGGTTACAATTTCTGTTTATTTTAGAGGGGAAAAGGCTTGTTAAATATAGTCTGATTGATTTCTTAAATCTAAAGCATATTAGTGGTTTCCATGCAAAGGTGCCAGTAGTTTACTTTAACTATTTGGAGTTCTGATCCCCAAAACCTGAAGCCCCTTCTTCTTTTTCCCAATTATAGCTGTAAATACTTGAAAATCAATGTTTAGTTTAAATGGAGTGTATAGTCTCTGGAGTTTATATTAGCTATCTGCACTAAGAAAAATGAATTTTGAATATATTAGGGCTAAATGCATTTTGTGCAATAACACAAAACATTGTCTCCAGCCTGATCTCTAGTCTTGTGATATTGCGGTGGGGAGAGTTTCTTTTTTAATTTTGAAGTTATTAGTGATGGGCTTATTGTGTGGTTACCAAGAAAAACAAGTGTATAGGATCCATTATGTAGTAGCACCTGATAACATTTGTTGTTTAAAAAGAAGAACAATGACAGTTAGGGGGGGCTTGTTACATGGTAATTTGGGGTGGCTCCTTGAGCTATTAGCACCTGTATTGTCTGAACATTAACACCCTAAACTAATTTTAGGCACTTGTTATGCATCTTAAAGCTATACCACTCCAAAACAGGATTATCTCTGATCTATGTTATCCAGCTCCTGTTACACTAAAGTGTGGCCTTTCTAAACTACAACTTAGGCTGAACACCCCACCCAACCTCCCTACCCCACTGGTCTGCATTGTGCCCACTGCCAGCCTTTCCAGCACCCCAGATCCTTATTCACTCCCCTTCCCCAATTACTTGTGGCTGCCCATGCTGTCTGTCCTGAGAGAGAAGACAGGGAAGGGTTAACTTGCCAGCCCAGTCACTGTCACAACCACTGCTGCTGCTGTTTGGGATGGGCTCACCCTGGAGAAGAGCAGCAGCCTGGCAGTGGGTAATAGGCAAGAAGGCTAATCCTTCCTCCATGCTTCCCTGGGACAGACAGCACGGGCATCCACAAGTAGGTGAGGGGGAGCTCTGGGGACAAGGCAGGGCAAGGCAGGGGGAAAACGCCAAGGGGCAGGGGGACTCCTGGGGTAGGAGGTGGGAAGATTCTTACTTTTCAGTCTTCCAGGGCCCTGCTGGCCTGAGTGTGTGACTGCTCCAAGCCTGAGCTGGCAAAAACAATCAATCAACATTTGTGCAGCTCAAAGTGTGGTGTAACATGGCCCTTCGTGTACATAAACCTGAACTAAAACTCTAGATTTTTAATTCCTCAGAATAGGGAAGAGTTTTAATTGCAACTCAAATGTGTTTTGAACATGACTGTCAACTAAGATCCTGGAATGTAATAGTATTTATATTAGGAAACTTCACATCTTGGTTACATTTTGTATGTTGGCCCAGCTCTTGTCATTAGAAATAGTGTCCTGAATCGTGTGTGTGTGGATGTGTGCATGCCTGTAAATGACAAGCAGCTATATTTTAAGTTAAAGCATTTCCAAAATGTGACAGTTTTTCTTTACTGCCTGTAAACATTGGCATTTAACATCAGGCATAAAGAGGTTTGCTTGATTGTCCCCAGATTTGGAGAATTTATGAAAAGAGATGGTTCAGAGATATAGCTAGGGGTATTGAATCATGGTTGAGGGATGAAAAATGACCCTTTTAATCATATCTTCAAGGGTTTCTTTTTGCAAACTTGTTTATGCTCAGTGTCATCTAATGTGTTGTATTATATGTTGTATAAGCATTCTCAGTTTATCTGGACACACAATGCCATTTAGTTTCTTAGACATCTTCTCTAGAGCATAATAAAAGTATCTTTATAGTCATTTATATACAAAAGTCTCTCTTCTCCCTCCCCCCCAACATGAACCCAAAGTTATAATTTGATATTATGGTCCTGTCACCTTCATAAACCCCAAATCACATCAGTCATGAAATGAAATACTATATTTAACCAGGGATTATTTTCCCATATGCAGCCAGTCAAAGACCATCCTTTATACTTATCTCATATTTGTAAGGATGATTGAATGAATCATGATTTGAAGTCTTGTCTACTGTCACTCAGGATTTCTAGAAAACAAGATGACTTACACTATCTTGGGGGTTTTTAACCCTGAGAATAAAATTTTAAATAATTTATAATAGAACCATCAGGATACATATTGACTTTTATTTAAATTCTACTCCATAAGGAAGACTTAATCTCAAGAATGTTAAATGTCTGTTATCTAGTCTTCCACTCTACTAAGCTGATTTTTTCCCCATACCCAAGAGAATGGAGAAGAAAGAGAAACCAGAGTGTGGGGGTCAATTGTAAGGGCTTTATCTCAGTATAAATTGAATGATAAAAATGATTGGCTGTCTGTGCAAAAGTTAGAAACCCAAATTACTTGGGAACTCATACTAGATATAGGCTTTTTTTTTCTTTTGTACAGGGAGAAATAATCCTGTTCCTTATGTTAGTGATTAAAAGGTCTTTTTGATTTTGGGGTGTGGGGGTTCTGTACGTTTGTTTTCATTTTTGGTTTTTTTTTTTTAAATCAGCCATTGGTTGCCTGCTTCTGTTAAATGATGTGGGATTGATTTTGCCCCATAACTCAAGAAAGATGTAGAGGTTGCTATTTTAAATATTTATAAAAGATGAATGGGTGATTAATAGATATTTAAGTAAATGCTCAATCAATTTTTAGAGTCATTTAGATCACTTATAATTACCTTGGTTTTTTCTTATCTATAACACCTTCCACTGATGTACATATGACATCTGTTTAATGTGCTGAAAACTACACGTCTCTAAAAATGCTTCTAATATGTCTTTCTTATACATTAGTTGTTTCTAACCATATATTACTGCTTTAATATGGAACAGCTGATACAGCTACAGATCTGTATGCAAGCCTGTGGATTTTTCTAGATCTGTTGTCAGTGTCCAGCTCTGCATGTTATAAAAGATTCTCTGCAAACATTTACTTTACTGTCTTTGATTTAAAGCAACTGCATTCACTGCATTAAACTACCAGAAACAAACTATAGGGCAAGGCTAATAGACTTTGTCCAAGAGTGAAGTTGTATGTTGCAGTTAGACCAGGGGTTTTCAACCTTTTTTGGTCGGTGTACTCCCGGTGGCCGGTCAAGAAGAACGGAGTATCCCGGCAGCTGGTCGACGAGCGGTTGGGGGGAAACAGGGAGGGGGGAGAGGCTCCCTAGTGGTCAAGGGAAACTGGAAGTGTCAGCAGCAAAACCAGAAAGTGCAGGCAGCTTCTCCATGCTGCTGTTGCGTACCCCCTGGGGACTTCCAAAGTACCTCCAGGGGTAGACATACCTCCGGTTGATAGTCCCTAACTTAAACCATACTAAATCTGTACAATGTTAAGCAGTATTTAAGTTAGAACATGGTGTGAACAGTTGTATGTTAAAGGTTAATATAATTTCTTGCCTGCACAGCTATGATTTGCCTCAAGAACAAGGGTGGGCAATTATTTGGGTTGGCAGACCACTTAATGAGTTTTGGTGACCTATCAAGGGCCACACTTCTTGCTCACTCGCTCTCTCTCTCTTTCTCTCTCCCCCTGTCCCTCCTTCCTGGCTTTGATATCAGCATGAAAGCCTGAACATGCCTGCAGCTTTAGTATGCTCCACCTCTGTGGGCAGAGTCTACCCACCCATGGTTTTAATGCTGGACCCAGCAACTGCCCACTACATCCACAGATGCCCAAACATGGTCAGCAGCTTCCAGATCAGGGCTCCAGGCAGGGCTGGCAGGGGAGTGGTGGGTCATGATACAGCTGTGGGCTACACCCAGCATGGAGGCCTGAACCCGCCTACACCTGTAGCATGCCTGCCTGACCCCCCCACCCCAACACCTGGAGTAAAGACCCAGAAGCTGCTAGTTGTGTTTGGGCATCTGTGGACACAGCCAGCAGCTGCCAGTCTGGGACTCTGGTGGGTTGGGGTGGGGAAGGGCTTGCTACAGCTACAGGCAGTTTCATACTTTCACTTCCACACCAGTGGCAGCCCAGCCCAGAGACAGAGAGAGCACCCATCTTGCCAGAAGCAGCCCTGGCTGCCTGGCAACCATGCAGCTTCCAAAGCCACTGCCCACACAAGGGCCAGATCCATTCACTTGGCAGGCAGCCACCCACAGGCTGGATCCAATCAGTTGGCAGGCCTCTTCTGGCCTGTGGGCTGTATTTTGTCCAACCCTGCTCTAGAGGGTTGGCAGACAGGTGCATAGCTAGGAGCCAGGACACCTAGGCTCTACCCTTGCTATGATTTGGTGTGTGGGCTGTGTTTGAAAGATGGAGACAAACTCATACATGAAATGAATACACTTCCCGGAATCTCTTAGCAAATCCCTTGATAAATATACTGTGGTTTACAATTTCTGAAAAACGTTGCTGATATTGTAAGGTTTGGGGGAGAGAGGTGAGAATTATTGTAAAAAAGAAAAAACACATAAAAATTTTAACTCATAAATGAGGCAGCATTTCATTTTTCTAACAAGGGCATCTGCCTGCTAGAAGAAGACATTAAAAGAAAAGCCTAATTGAAATGAAAATAATTCTTAGAGACATATGTCCGTGTTTACAAGCAGAGGGAAAGTGACAAGGACCCATGTTTTGCCTGTGCTTTATAGCAGACTGTTTTACATAATGAAAAAACACATCTGTTAATTACCTCTCTGCAATGCCATTGCTTTAAATGTGCTTACACGTCTTGGAGCATTCAATTCCAAATAATTATTTGTGATAAATGAGGGAACATTTAAAAGGTTGTAAAGATGGATATTTAATTCTTTTTCTAACTAAACCATTTTCATGATAACAAAAGCCTCTTTCCTCCTTTGGTAGATGCAGCAACATTATGTTTATTGCTCAATTTGGAGATAATCCTTCAAGCAAGGTTTATAAACACACACACACACACACACACACACACACACACACACACTTTTTTTTTAAATGTTTTTAAAGTCATTGCCATTATAAATGTCTTTTTTCATTTGGCCTTGGCATAGCTTGGACTTTGAAATAGCTATTTCCTCCCTACCTTTCTGCCAATTACAGAATTATTTAGAGTTTGAGGGTACTATGCATAGTTCGTGGAAGAAACAAAAGATAGTAGAATGTATTATTTTATTTCTGCAATCCCTAGCTGCAATATGTTGGGAAAAGATGTTTCCAAACAGCTAACCAAATCGAATTTCTGTCACACCATTCTGGGGCTGTATTTTTATTAATAATTATACTGGGTATTTTTTCTTAACCTTTTCTACTTTTCACAGGGATTTTAAAGAAAAACAAAATACAAAACACCATGTAGATTCCCAAATAGGTGGTGATTGCTGTTTTAATTAAATGAAAGAGTGAGATCATGGAATTTAAAAGGAGTTTGAGGAGACTATTAACCCATGCTGCTCATTCATGTGGGTACCAATGATACTGCCAGGGGTGACATTTAGTAGATCAAGTGTGACTACAGGGCTCTGGGTGCAAGGGTGAAGGGGATGGGGGCACGGGTGGTGTTCTTGATCCTTCTGGTCAAGGGGAAGGGCCCTAGCAGGAGCGGACACATCCTGCAGATAATGCATGGCTGCACAGGCGGTGTCACCAGCAAGGATTTGGCTGTTTTGACCATGGGATGTTGTTCCAAGAAGGATTGCTAGGAAGAGAAAGGATCCACCTAATGAAGAGAGGGAAGAGCATCTTTGCAGACAGGCTCACTAACCTAGTGAGGAGGGCTTTAAACTAGGTTTGCGGTGGGGTGGAGAAAAAAGCTGTGCGGTAAGTGGGGAAGTGAGGGACCTGAAGGAAGCACAAGGAGGAGGGGCAACAGGGGAAGCCTCCTAATTCATTCTTCCTGAGAAAGTAGGACAATCGGCTACTTACCACAGGTGTCTGTAAATGAATGCACAGAGCCTGGGAAACAAGCAGGGAGAATTGGAAGTCCTTGCACAGTCAAAGAACTATTATGTGATTGGAATAACACAGACTTGGTGACTGGAGCACTGTCATGGATGAGTACAAACTGTTCTTGAAGTACAGACAAGGGAGAAGAAGAGGAGGAGTTGCGCTGTATGTAAAAGAGCCATATGATTGCTCAGAGCTCCAGTATGAAACTGGAAATAGGCCTGTTGAACGTCTCTGGGTTAAGGTTATAGGGGAAAGCAACAAGGATCATGTCTTAGTGGGTATCTTCTATAGATCACCAGGCCAGGAGGATGAGGTAGATGAGGCTTTCTTCAGACAACTAGCAGAAGTTTCCAGATTACAGACCATGATTCTCATGGAGGACTTCAATCACCCTGTCATCTGCAGGGAGGACAATACAGCAGTGCGTAGGATACCCAGGGAGTGTTTGAAGAGCATTGGAGACAGCTTCCTGGTGCAAGTTTTGGGGAGACCAAATAGGGGCCATGCTCTTCTTGCCCTGCTGCTCACAAATGGAAGAATTGGTGAGGAATGTAGAAGGAGATGGCAAGTTGGGCAACAGTGACCATGAGATGATTGAGTTCAGGATCCTGGCAAAAGGAAGAAAGGAGAGCAGCAGAATATGGACTTTGGACTTCAGAAAAGTAGACTTGGATTCCCTCAGGGAACTGATGAGCAAGATCCCCTGGAAGGCTAATCTGAGGGGGAAAGGAGTCAGGAGAGCTGATTGTATTTTAAAGAAACCTTAAAAGATGTGATTGCAGAGCCTCAATTGAGGAAGGTCCCAGATGATTGGAAAAGGGCAAATATAATGCCCATCTTTAAGTAAGGGAAGAAGGAGGAGCCAGGGAACTACAGACCAGTCAGCCTCACCTCAAGCCCCAGAAATATCATGCAACACAGGTCTTCAAAGGATCCATTTCTAAACACTTAGAGGAGAAAAAAGTGATCAGGAACACTCAGACTTTACCAAGGGCAACTCATGCCTGACCAACCTGATTGCCTTCTGTGATGAGATGACTGGCTCTGTGAATGTGGGTAAAACAGTGGGCATATAATATACCTTTACTTTAGGAAGTCATTTGATACTGACTCCTGCAGCATACTTGAAAGCAAACTGAAGAAATTTGAGTTGAATGAATAGACTGTAAGGTGGATAGAAAGCTGGCTGGAATGCCAGACCCAACAGGTAGTAATCAATGGCTTAATGTCTAGTTGACCACTGGTATCAAGTGGAGAGTCCCATGGGTCCATTCTGAGACTGGTTTTGTTCAGTATCTTCATTAACAATCTGGAAGATGGGATGCAGTGCACTCTAGGCAAGTTCATGGATGAAACCACACTGGGAGGTATAGAAGATATGCTGGAGGGTAGGGATAGGATTCAGAGTGACCTAAACATATTGAATGATTGGGCCAAAATAAATCTTATGAGGTTCAGCAAAGACAAGTTCATCCCATGTACTTAGGACAGAAGAATCCCAGGCTTGGGACCAACTGGTTAAGTAGCAGCTCTGCAGGAAAAGACCTGGGTGTTGCAATGGACAATAAGGCGGATATGCACCAACAGTGTGCCCTTGTTGCCAGGGAAGCTAACAGCATGCTGGGCTGCATTAGTAGGAGCATTGCCAGCAGATTGAGGAAAGTGATTATTCCTCTCTATTCTGCACTGGTGAGGCCACATCTGGAGTACTGTGTCCAGTTTTGGGCACCCCACTACAGAAAGGACGTAGACAAGTTGCAGTCCAGCAGTGGAGGGCAATGAAAATGGTTAGGGAACTGGGGCACATGACTTCTGAGGAGAGGCTGAGGGAACTGGGCTTATTTAGTCTGCAGAAGAGAAGACTGAGCAGGGTGGGGGGTTGATAGTAGCTTTTAACTACCTGAAAGGTGGGTGCAAAGCAGATGGACTGTTCTCAGTGGTGGCAGATGACAGAACAAGGAGCAATGGTCTCAAATTGCAGCAAGGGAGGTTTATGTTGTGTATTAGGAAAAACTGTCTCACTAGGAGGGAGGTGAAGCACTGGAACAGGTTACCTGGAGAGGTTGTGGAAGACTCAGGTCAACAAAGCCCTGGCTGGAATGATGTAGCTGTGAATGGCCCTATTTGAGATAGGGGTTGGACTAGAAAACCTCCTGAGGTCCCATCCAACTCTAATTTTCTATGATTCTGTTATTCTCTGATTCTATAAATTAGCTGAAACAGCAAATTTTACATCCAGATTTTCTTAGAGTTGAATCCAAAGTTTGATTTGGACCATCATAGGGACCAAATAATTGGACAATTTACTTGGCATTTATAACTCATGGAACTACTCCTTCCTCCTACACTTCATCCATTTGTAGTCATCTACACTGTGAATACTTTAGAGCAAGAATGCCACCTTCCTGTATATTTATGTCTGTCACATCCACAGACTTCCTCTGTCATCTCTGATAAGTCACTTGATCTCTCTTTGTCTTAGTTTCCTATCAGTAACCCAGGGATAGCCAGAATGTGATTTATTACAAGTATAGAGACCAACACCCCCAGCCATAATATTCTTTACATGTGAGGTTAAAGAGAGACCAACACACCCAGCCATAATATTCTTTACATGTGAGGTTACTTTGGTCCCTAGCAGACATTACACTTAAGAAATCATTTGTCTGTTAATAGCATCTTAAATGGTAGTAACTGGGTCACATGTTCAGGCAGTTAATGGCACAATAAAAAGGGAAACCAGCCATACAAATATTTCACATAAAATGTGTTATATTTCTGTGGCTGTATTTCATCATGCCTTAAATTGAACATGTGGCAGGCTCAAGACCACCCTGGAGTCTCCAACCCCTGCATAGTCTCTGCTGGCTCACAATCAGGTGATTGTTGGCAGGATCTGGGACCACACTAGAAATCCAAGTGGCCCTGGTGTGGTCCCCAGCCGCTCCAGGGACCACAGTGGGGCTGGGTCAAGCCCTGGTGTAGTCCCAATCCAACTGATTATCAGCTGATCTTCAGCTGCCTCTGGGTACTGCACCAGGGCCAGTTCGAGCATGGTGCAGTTTCAAAGTCAGCTGACAAATCAGTTGGTTGTTGGGCAACTGATTTTCAACTTGTTAGTATAGAGGGAGCTGGGATCATGATCAAAGGTCTCACTGCACTAGAGTAAACTGCAATTAATATCTGATCCTGATCCCAAAATCCCATGCACATGTGACATGGCAGAAGGTTCGGTTGTTGGGATCAGGGAATAGAACCCATCATCCCTTTAAAGCAAAGTCTGTCAGTAGGCTTTGTGCTTATTAACAAACACTTGTTTTATTCAAACCCAATGACAATACTGAAGGGGCCCAAACTTCAACTGTAATGATGAGGAATGCCTGACAAATTAACAAATACAGCTGAAGCAGTCATTATGATTACTTTTGCATAAGGTAAGGGTGAAGGAAACAATAAAAACCAACAAGGGTCAAAAGTAATACATACCAGTAGTACTGAGCTAGATCCATGCCAATCCTGTAGTTATCCAAAAAAGTATGTAGGCAGAATTTAGGAACCTGTTACAAACAGGCAATTCAGACTGACCCCATTCCTGCATCAGCAAAATTGCTTCGTGCCTTAGATTCATTAAACATCATTTTTTCTCTGCATACATTCTTAGACACTCAGACTTTGATTACTGCTCATGTTTATAAGTGCTCCAATTCAGCTATCTATTCACCAAAGTCCTTCCTAAGGGCTGTTGTGATCCAAATCAGTCCTGTTCATTGCATAACATTTACCTGAGTTCCAGATTCCTAGCAAGTGTTTGATGCTAGGAGCGTATGTGCAATTCATTACAGAATGACAGTGGTGAGGGTACCCAGCTTTTGCCTCATAACCTAGGAGGCACAACACTTGCCCAAGAAGTAGAGTACCTGGATTATAGGCCCAGATGATTCTTCCATTTATGCAGTAGATGAGAAGATATTGTGATGTAGGCAATGAGTACAACAACTCAGTGAAAGGATGGAGAAATGATGGATGGTACTAAACCTTTTATTAAACCTTCTGAACCAAAATATGCAGTGACTTATGAACCCTGGAAACTTATTAAAGTCAACAGGCTTGCATGGGCCAAAATCATCATTAAATATAGCCATCTGCTATTTTGTCGTACCATATTCAGTTATTTTTATTTAGTTCCTTCAGTCACATAAAATAAAACTGTCTTAAGTTGTCAACAGCTCCAAGGAATGAAACCTCCAAGCTGCTCTTCTCAGACTTTAGTCTTTTTCTTCCAACAAACATCCTCCTTCCTTAAAAAATCTTGCTGAGAGAATATTTAGTCTGCTAGATGGGTACCACGTGAACCATCTAAATGTTTACAGATAATGAATAAAACAAATACAGTAATATGAATGGACTGATCTTGTGGAATATCTATATATAACTTATTGCTGCATGTCTCAGGTTGTAAAACACATTTTTCTTATATGCAGATTAGCTCACCTAACCACATTTTGCGTACGTGCATATAAAACATGGCACTTTTTCAATAAGGTTTATGATATTAAGGATGATGCATTTCAGTACATGAAGCAAATACAATTCTTGCAACTGAATTTATAACATTTCAAAATAGAGAGCTACTTCCAAGTAGGTTGAAGGCAACCAGCAGATCCCACCTTAATGGCAGCCCTGTCTTTCTATGAATGCCAATGGTTTGCTGTCTCAGAGTAAGATAGGATTTCCTGCGTTAGCATTCCCACCATTGTAGTGGAAGCAGCAAGATTGGAGCAACCTATGTAAGTGCTGCTGTGAATGGGAAACAGGCCTATTATAGTTTGCGGTGAATAGAGATGCATGAATGTTTCAATTTTGGATTACTGATGGAATTGAAAGATTATAAAAAGAAGTTGTTTAGGGGTAAATAAATATACTGAAACTGGGGGGGGGGGGTCGGTGGGTAGAGGAGGGAAAGGGTTGTTTTGTTTTCTCATCAAGACAAAACACTTGCAAACTTTGCCTCATTAGAATTTCCACAGATTTGCAGTAAGCCCTATATTCACTTTTGAAAAGTCCCAAAAGTTTCTGCATAGAGTTTTTGACTTCCCAATGGCAAGGTATTTCTCACCTTAGAATTGAAACTGTCCAGTTCAGTCTGACATCCCCCTGCAGGCTGAAACAGTTGAGATGATCAGTTTTCAGCAGATTTGTGAATTTTGTAATAAAAAACAAGTTATTAACTTCATTCACAATTATGAATTTTATTGCTGAGTTTATGAATAATATACTGTATAACTCATCAAGTATTCTTTCATTCTAATTACAATTAAAGTGTATAATCCTCAAAAGGATGTTTATAATAATTTAAATTAACCTGGATTTAATTAAAGGAGCTAGTGTTACGGGATTATAATGAGATTTGAGAAGTGTCCAAAGGGGCAAATTTATTTCCTAATATAATTTTAAAGCTTTTGCAACTTGCAGACCAGACGATGGGTAGATAGTGGAAGAAGGGAAGGAAGCAGCGCTAATTTTCAAATCCAAAGATAAAGCATGAATTATACTTGCACTGGCATTTAGTTAATCTGTGAGGTGCAAATCTATCCTGACTCCTGCCTAATTTAAATTGATTGATCTGGAGGGCAGTCATTTAGGAGTTACATAGGGGTGACTTGTATGATTAGCAAACTTCTATGGTTTTGTGTGCAACTAAATCCCATTGTGAAAGGGAGAGAAAGAACCGACCCCGACACTCCCTGATACTCACTGTAGGGGAGATGACAAGCAGCAGCTAGGATTGCATGCCGGAGCAGCCGCCTCAGGTATGCCTGTTCTGAAGCTGCCTGAGCCCACAAACCAAGAGTGAGAGAGGGCAGAGTGAGGAGCAGAAGTGAGCCGCTGAAAAGGCAGCTGAGGAAGCAGCTGGAGGTGGTGCGGGAAAATCGAACCCCAGGAGTGGAGGAATGCCACCGGGGAGAAGCAACATGCTGAGATGCTAGTATGGGCAGCTGGGGCTGTGGGCAGAGGCCCAGGAAATGCTGCGGAGGTTGACATGGAAGAGGCACCAGCACTTTTGGCCAGTGTGGCAGGTGGAGGGTTGCGGGGCACAGCAGAGTGCAGTGTGGGAGAGATTCCAGCAGACCAGGAGCCTCTCCAAAGAGAGCACCCAGAGGCATCACAGAGCGTGGTAAGGGAGGGATGGGCGGCACCACAAAAGTGTGGGTGGTGCCACCCATGAAAGCATGTTGTTGACCCATCAGGCTGGTGGGGAAGCCTCCAGGAGGGGTGAAGGCCAAAGATGGCAACAGGCAGAAAGACCAGTGGCGGCATGGGGCCATGGGGCTACAACAGCTCAGGAACCAAGCAAGCGAAGGGCACACTGGAGGCTGTGACCGAGACATCTCAGCCTCAGGTCAGACAGGCCAAGGTGGGAAGGGGTGGGACCCAGAGGAGAGCCCTACAAGGGGGCTGCCAATGGCATGGCAGGGAGCTGCTACACCTCCCAGGCAACTCTTAAGCAAAAGGAGCCAAGAGACTTCAAACGAGGCCTGCAGGCCTGGGAGATGAGATCCCAGGGACCCATCAGTGAACACTGGCCTTTCCTGTTCATCATATTCCGAAGTTTGCTGTTATTCCAAGAGTAGGGCATGTTTAGTTGCAAAGGCCATGGTTCCTAAATGAAGGACAGCCTCCAGAGTACTGACGGCCAGAAGGTCACCGACCTTTGGAAGTGGGACGCCACGGATGAGACCGGATCATCTGTGAGCAGGGCCTGCAGAGAGTGGAGTCCACCTTGGCCATGGATATAGTAAAGGTGGGGTAAACGGGAGGTTGGAGCCCCACGAAGAAACCCAGGTGCGAGATCCCAGGAACCACCTGCTGGTAACCATCTCCCAAGAGGAACATCAAAGTTGTGGCAGGAAAGCAAGAATAGCAATCAGAGAATGCAGGTGGTGCAAACTAGGGGTCTCACCCTGTCATCGCTGGGGGGCAAGGTACCAATCAAGCGGGGGCCAAAACCCTATGGCACCTACTAGCAACACCCATAATGGGGATACCCACCTCTGACATTATATCAATATATCTTAATTTATACATTATTTTCCTGC
>NW_005842311.1:882018-889550 GCF_000455745.1 Alligator sinensis
GTTTAACCTGTTCACTTTCATACATTTATAGCAAAGTTTACGTATGCCCAGTGCAGTCAGTGGTCCCAAAGATTTTCATCTTTGGTTTAATTAACTAAACAAAAATATCATATAGTGAATGGAGTTGAAAAGACATAATATAGGGACAGAAATATAAAATATTTACACTGGGTTAGATTTTTCCAAGAGCTAATGTTTTTTAAAAACCCAGACTCCCTATCTGCATATGTATTTTACAACCCTAAAAATACAGGTGCAAGTTAGGCTACATTTGCATTGAGCTTCATGATTTGCAGCTGCAATTAGAAGCACATACATTCTGATTTGTCTGTGGTTGAACTGAAAATGGGGAAGCTAGGCAATTTGAAAATCTAGTTCATTGCATCTAGCAGTAAATGTTATTTGGATAGGTGTGATTGTAGATCTGTTTATCAAATTCTGTTGGTCTGTTGACATTATACTTAAACAGTGAAAGCACAGATTATTACACAAGCAAAAAGTCCAGAAGGTAGGTGACATCTCGTATTTTTTATCATTGTGCAGGAAAACATGGTCTTGCATTAGCAAATATTAAGCTATAGCAATAGTGCTATTAAGGCTGAGTTCATCAATGTTGTAAGCACCATGACTTCCAAGTCAATAAAGTACTTCAAAATGTGTTCAAGAGTTTTCGTGGATGAGGTCAGTCTTCAATATCTTAAGGTCTGAGTCCTAAGTATCACTGAAATAAAGAGAAGTAAAGTACAACTAGTTGCAAAATATATTTGTATGCTTGGTCAATTACAAACTTGAGAATTGAATAGTTCTAAGTATCTAGTACCCACGCCATTTTAATTAGTAATGGTCAAGCATCACGAAATTCAGAGATTCATTTCCAATAAGCACACAACGTTTTGTACTTATCTGCAGACTCTTGAGTCTTTAACATTCAACTCCAAGTCTCCTAAGTACTATTTATCTTGTGAGAGTTCTAGTACTTGTTCCTTCTCTTTTGGGCCGGGAATACCACAAAAGTACCATATTTCACAGAATAAGACAGTTCAGCTTCCAGTGCTGGCAAGAATCTAGAAATGAGTTAGGAGTCTGTATCAGGCTTTAGGGCTATGTGGTTCTGCAGAACATTTCTGTAATTCTCCTGAGCAGTTGCACCAGGTTGAGGTCATTGGTTTCAACTTAGGTTTTTGAATCTGTCTGAGCTGAAAGAAGGAGGTGGGGTAGGAAAACAAGAGAGTAATGATAAAGCCCAAGAACAGCCCACTGAGAAGAAAATTGAAGGTTCTTACATATTAATATAATAGCTGATTTCATAATAAAGGCAGAGCCCAGAAAGTGAATTTTAACAATGTATGTTGTGTGTGTTGCATTAGGAGTATATGATGCAGAAAACAAGAAAAGTTTACTGATTTTTACCAAAGCCTTCAAAAAGTTTTTGCAAGTTTGCAATAAGGATTTGGGCCAATTTTTCTTTTATTCAAACCCAGTTGTTTAGCCCTATTTTTAATCCTGTTAATTACAGCATCCCTATCAGCAATTAAATAGCTCCCAGATTATCAAGAATGCTGCCAAAATTCTATAGTTCATTAGATTCTCTGTAATGTTAGCTCTTATATTAGCATTTCAAATTTAAATAAAATGCTTGCCAACTATTTTTGGAAGAGAACAAACACTAATACTTGGCACATCTGTACCTCCTCAAAGCTTTTTACAGAGACTCATTTACAAGCTTTTAGTTTACCTAAACTTTATGACACCCCTGTGTATTGGATTATAGAAAATCAAAGATCACTACAGAGACCCTTTCTCATTAACAAAGTTGGGTCTCATAAGGGGTAGGCAACAAGGAAATTGTATACTATGACAGTTTGTAGTCTTCAGTTAACTACCAATCACACTCAACTAAAACAAATCCAACACAAAGGATCCAATTCAGCACATCATGTGCTTAAGTGTATTTCTATTTAGTAAATCATTTAAACATTTCCTGAACATTAAGCACATGCCTAAAGTTAAGTATATGATTATGTGCTTTACTGTCGAGGTGTACATTTGAATCACAGCTTGACTATCCAGGACCCAGTGACTTTATTGTTATCTAGCCCTTATGAAAACAAGAAATGCAGCCTATACGTGATATATATTGTATTCTTTCAGAAGGACCCTGCAGCACTTTACAGACTTTCTCTCTCTATATATATGTATGTATGTGTATGCCTATGTGTAAGGATATGTATATATAAACATGTGTGTGTGTACAGTATGTGTGTGTGTATATGGAAATTAGAAATATAAAAATTTTACTGTGTTTTCAGGGCTTGATCAAACTTATCCATCTTTCATTTGACCATTAAGAGGAATGTAGGACATTGAATTCAGTCTTTATTCTCTTAAGGAGATTATCTTGTGGGGTGGGAGGGAAGAAACTTCAAAGACTTTCTGCACCCTCATTATGCCTGATATCTTTTATACCAGCCATAGCATTATCACAGCTGGGAGTTGAGTGTTTCAACTGTGATTATAGATCATAAAGTCAAACATTTTATGTAGTCTTTGATTTGCAACATTTTGTACTTTGTCAGCAAGTTGATTTCTATGCCATTAAGAACCACAAGCACCTCACAAACAGAAGTTGAGTACCTCTAGACCTTAGGTACATTGAAATCCCAGTCAGTTTCTTGCTTATCTTAGATATTTTTGGTAATACAAGAATTATATTGTAGCCATGATGGTCCAGAGATTATGTGAGAGGCAAATATTTCATAGTTTCATAGTAGTTAGGGGTCAGAAGGGACCTAATTAGCTCATCTAGTCTGACCCCCCATTTCGTCGAGTGATATCTTTTATTGGACCAACTATGTAGTTGGGATGAAGTTACACAAGCTTACGAATATAAGACTTTCAAACTTGTCTAGGCTTGCTGAGCTGAGCATCTAAGAGCCTATCTCATATTTAAACCTTTTGGGATTGACAAGCTCTGTGTATCCTCATACTTAAATCTCTGAGGGGGCCTGACTGGCATGCTTAGAGTACACCAAACATGTCTGAACAGCACAAAACACAGAAGTCATGGTTACTTCTATTCAAAGTCATGACTGCCAGAGAAGGATGTGGTTAAGATGCTGCCTTGCTCAATGGTTAGAGCATTTCCTCAGAAAGTGGGGGACCTGGGTTCTTGATCCATCTAAGTCTGAGGGAATTGAAATACATATCTCCTACCTCCTAGGATATAGCCTAGGAAGCTAGAGGCTTTTCTTAGTGAAGGCACTCTCCATCCTTTCTATGGAAGCTGTCCCACTGTCCAGTGAAGAGTCCAAGAGCCAGAGAAAAAGTAAGCAAAAGGAGTATGGCTCAGTTGCCCAGTATTGAGGGTATTCTCCTAGAAAGGAGAACTTGTGGTTTTAGTCCTTCCTCTCAGGGACTGTCAGTGTACTTTTCCTAATGACCCTTCAGTGGAAAATGAATAAGCAAGCCTACAGGCTGTGGGTAGGCTGCTCTGCTGGAAGATGAACGATGTGGGTTTGAACCCACTTAGACTGAAATGAGCCTAGAACCTAGTTCTTCTGCTGCCACCAACCTAGAACTTTGGTTGGTGCGCTTTTTATCGAGTACCATCACCCCACAACCAAAAGAGTGACTTGGCAACCCCCAGGCACCTAAATCTAGCAAGTGGTATCTAACTGTGAATCCCAGTCTCAATCACAGCATTGCAGGTAGCCATATAATTAGGGAAAAGATGCAGTATTTGAGACATACCTCTTTCTTCAGTGTTTGCTGCTGGCTGGTTTAGGCAGTCCTCTCTCTACATATGGACTGTGAATCCCATTGCTAGGCACCTGATGCTCTCAATTTACTCTGAGGGGAACTTAAGGGCCTAACTCAAATTTTCAAATTGCCCATTTCAACCAGCCACCTAAAAGTTATACATGATGGTGCTAAGTCCCGTTGTAGATATTCCCCTAAGTGGTCACACAGCAATGCTGTGGCAGGGAAGGAAATGAAACCCAGTTCCTCCATGTCATAGTCCAAAACAGAGTTGTCCAGCTTCTGAGTGTCTCGGGGCCATCTGGGCTGTGCAAGGCACCACACTCCCTGCCATGCAGGTTGCACACATTCCATGGGCTCTGCAGGAGGGATGGGAGGCCAGAGACCCCAGCAGCAGCAGAAGGAGCAGTAGAGAGAGTGCCAGTCAAGTGGAAGCCTGCAAGTTCTCTCTTCATGAGTCTTAAGTGACCCACGGGCCATGAGTTGGACAATCCAGGTCTTGTGTAAAACCAATCATCTTCCTTAGAGGAGAGGAGGTAGCTATCAGAAAGTAAAGTAAAATCATTACTGGAAATAACTGGATAACTCTTAACAAATCACTAGTAATGAGAATGAACATGAACATAAATGCCATTAATGTTAGTAAATGACAAATGGGAAAATAGCCATTATTCCTTTTAATGCCATGGAAGAAGAATGTATTGCAGACAAAAAGCTGAATGCTCTTAGCCCCTCCTCCTCCTCCCCCTCCCCCATATTTTTTGTTGAGGCTCATTTCTTGAAGGGAGAATATAATGAAAAGGAGCGTCATCAGTATAGTTCTCTTTTTGTCACTCTGAAGAATTCTATATTTTTAATAGTTGCCTCTGATTTTAAGCTGTTCCTGAGGAAGTAGCATCCTACAGAGAAAAACAATTTCAGAAGAAAATCTTAGTAAGAGCAAAGTGATAACCTACATATAATTTCTATTAGAAAGGCATCTAGCTGAGAGTCAGGAGATCTGGACTATATTTGCAGCTTTGTCAGTCAGTCTTTTTTTTAAAACCAACATCAAGCCAGTAGACCTTCTTATACCTTTCTTTCCTAGCAGTAAAATCAAGATAATTTTATTTACCCACCTCTGCAGAGGGCTCTGAAATCTATAGATTAAAGGGCCTATGTGAGTGCAGAGCATTATTACCTAGAGAATCTGCAGGAAAAAAATCTCATTGAGCTCAAAGGGATGTGTGTGAGAAGCCCTTTTGTCCATTTACATCATTCTATACTGCAGCCTCCTATGACAGATGCACTGATCGCCATTAATAGCTTCTATTATGTCCGGCCACACTTAGTTAATAATCCTAAATCTCCTGAAGTTGTTGAAGGAGGAAATAAAGGGTTCAGAGAAAAAGGAGAGAGCTGTGAAGGGGGACGGGCACAGAGATTTAGGAAAATAGTCATTCAGTGTTTTCAGAAAACATTTAACTTCCTCAAAAATGTAGTAATTAAATCTCTAATTACTCTCTTCATCACAGAGAGCAGACACCAGTTCCAATGAGCTGTCATTCTAAAATGTGATAGTTATTTTCTTAATTACTTTAATTGCTTTTCTTTTTAAAAAGAAAATTTTATCTTCCATCTCTTCAGAAAGACTCAATAGCTGATGGTGACTGGAGACACCATATTAGTGCTATAGAGAACCTTTCAGATTTCTGCAAAACATGCAAGTCCCTGCTGTGCCTCCTGCTTAATGGAAATCTAATGATACACGGTCATAGAGTCATTGAAGTTAGAGATGGAAAAGACTTTTAGGGCAAGAAGCCCATCCCACTGCACAGTTATATTCCCTGCATCATATTACTTCAGTATATTTTTCAGGGTTTTAAATCATCCCTAATATCATGTTTTTGTCAAGCAAAGGAATTGATTTCTAAAGAACAGGTTGGAAAGTCTGTAGTTACTATTAGTCAATGAGTTATTGGAGCACATAGAAAGGTGCTGTCAACAAAGAAGAAAATATTCCTTTTAGCTTGTTGGGGGACAAGCACTTTTAACCCAAATTGTTTTGCCTATTTTTTTCCTACCTAAGACAATGTGATCTTACTGATATTTACAAGAATCATATTCAAAACTGTTTTTTTTCCTTCATGGCTGCTCTCTGTGTATTTATGGAAAAAAAGGATTCAAGGAAAGAGAGATGTGGCTAGTTAATTTATTGCCCTCCTTTCCAAAGGAAGTATGTGATTGTTCTAATACACTTATTTTCAACGTCTGATCTATAAATTGAGTCAGTTCGTTACTGTATGCAGTGTGAAGTTAAAAGTAGAATTGTGTTTACATGTATACTGTGAACAATATGTAGCTCAGAACTTGATCCACAGAAGGACTTATGCCCTGCAGCATTGAATGTTGCTACAACTAACTTTTAGGAGCATAGTGGAATCCACAGCCCTACCTTAGGCACTTAGGCTTCCTATGCAGTGTATAGAGGGGAGTTAAGTGCTTCAGAACAGGATTCATGACAGGCCATACACTGAGCAGGGAGCCATCTAAACTAGTCAACCATAAATGCTTAGGATAAGGGTCTTAAATCTCACCCCTTTCTAGGATTTTGGCATCTTTTGCAGGGAGGCATCCCTTTCCATTCAAAACTCTTAGCCGTGACCCTTCTACTAGAGTTAGGTACCTATGACTTTTATTTGAAAAACAGCAGAAGTCATCCTTTTTTTTCAAAATTGTCCCCATTTATCCAGTAGCTCAGGGGTCAAGGCACCCAACCACTCAGTCTGCATAAGATGTGGGTGCAAAGCCCTAACCATGAGACTATATTCTGGGTTGGGAGCCACTCCCCCACTCCTCTTGACATTGTTCTGCTTTCCATGAAAGGAGCAAGTAGTCATTGGGCTAGGGAGGGGGGTTATGCTCTCTAGCTCAGCAAGGTAATACATCTAAACCAAAAGCCATATATGTCCCATGGAGCTGTTTTATCCAACCCACTAGCCTACCAATATGCCACTTGAAGTTGATGTGCATGGCCAGGGGGAGTGGCCTTCCATAGAATCTGTGGCCCTTAGGCCCCAGTGGATATGGGGATTGGTGGCAGAAGGGTAAGTGAGGGCTGATACAGCCCCGATCTCCCTCTAGCCACTTTGCCTGTTACTGCTGAAGCTCTCCTACCTCCTCTGCCCCACCACTGCTGTATACTGCCATGCCAGAGCCAGAGCTGTCTCTGCCATGTACCCTACAAGGACTAGTGGTGGATGGGTCATATTTGACCTGGGGGGAAGTGGGCAGCGGAGTCTCCCAGGGCTCGGTCCTTGGGCCCGCACTGTTCAATTTCTTTATCAGCGATTTGAACGATGGGGTGAAAAGCAACCTGTTCAAATTTGCTGATGATACCAAAATTTGGGGTGAGGTGGGCACACTAGTAGGGAGGGAAAGACTGCAGAATGACCTGGATAGGTTGCAGGGGTGGGCTAACAAAAACACCATGTGTTTCAATACGGACAAGTGCAGGGTGCTGCACTTGGGCAGTAGTAACCGGCAGCACACTTATAAGATGGGAAACTCCTTTCTTGAGAGCACGGAGGCAGAAAGGGATCTTGGAGTCATCATTGATCCCAAGATGAACATGGGCCGACAATGTGAGGTCACAGTCGGCAGGGCTAACCAGACCCTGTCGTGCATCCACAGGTGCATCTCAGCTAAGACCAAGGAGGTGATCCTCCCCTTCTACGCAACACTGGTCAGGCCACAGCTGGAGTACTGTGTCCAGTTCTGGGCACCCCACTTCA
>NW_005842311.1:889849-900941 GCF_000455745.1 Alligator sinensis
TCTTTAAGAAGCGGCTCGATGCCTACCTGGCTGGGGTCACTTGAGCCCAGTTTCCCTCCTGCCCAGGCAGGGGGTCGGACTTGAAGATCTACAAGGTCCCTTCCAACCCTACTTCTATGGTTCTATGATATGATTCTAAGGACATGAGGCACATGGTGGTAGCAGTGGCTCCTGCTCTAGCATGGGTCATGCAGCACACAGTGGGAGCTGGAGCTACTGCCACTGCCAGCACTGCATGCACCATGCAGGAGCCGGAGCTGCCACTACCACTGCTGCAGGCACCAGGAGAGAGACAGAGCTATCATCGCTACTTGCCAAAGCCACCCCTTGCTCTTGGTTGGATCCATCCTGCAAGTAGCCCTATGGTCTGCATCTGTTCCAGGGAAGGAGTTGAGTTGGACACCCCTGCTAATAGTTGGTACACTCAGCCTGTGGAGGGAAAATGGGTCCCAGTCCTTCATCCAGTAGGTGCTTCAATATTTTATTCAATGACTATTTCATATAAAATGCATACATACTGGAACTTAGTTTTCCTCTCTCCCCACCCACCAGGTGAGTAGTTAGGCAATGGGGCAGAATCCAGATGTACAGGGATGGGCAGTTTGTGGTGCCACAAACCACATGCCTTGAATGTTAAACCATGCGTGGCAGTACTAATTTGCAGCACCAGGGCAAAATACTAATTTGCAGCACCAAGATTTCCCAGTAGCAAAAAAGAAAACCCTGAAAAAAAGTGGCACAAAGCACGCCAAAGTGGCACATGCTGGGACAGACATGGAGAAAGGAGAACAAGCAGCCCAGGACTGCCTGCTTCACCATCTCCATGCATTGCATAGCCCCCTTATTGAAGCACCCTGTTCCTCAGCCAGCCACTCCCCAGGGAAGTTTTTCCGGGACACAGGGTGCCTCGAGAAAGGGAAGCAGGTGGCCCTGGGTGCTGAGACACACAGAACCCCTGCGCTGAGGCATACTCCACCCCAGCCAGATGCAAATCAGCTGACTAGGGTGCAGTGTGCCTCGAGACAGGGGAACAGCCAGCCCAGGGCTGCCTGCTGTCCCATCTCTACATGCCTCGATGCAGGGTCTCCACAGCAGAGCACCCGCACTGGGGCATGTGTAGACAGGGGAGCAACCAATCCAGGGCTGCCTGCTCCCCTGTCTCAAGGCACACTGTGCCCCAGCCAGCTGCTCCACAGCTGGCTGGGGTGCAGGCTGTCTCATCATGTGGAGACTGAGAAGCAGGCTGCCCTGTCTCTAAATGCCACTCCCTGGCTGGCTGGAGCACAGCTGCAAACAGCTTTTGTGCTATTTGTGCTGCTGCAAACAAATGCCCCTGCTCATGTGGACGTGGCTCAGTGTGCTAAGGAGTCATTCTCTGTCTCTATGACTTAATGAATCTTACAATCCTTTCTGAGCAGTGGAACCCCTTTAACAGAAGGGTTAGGAAGTTCTCTATCTCAGAATTACCTGCAGCCTGGTTGTCAGGCAACTGTCCAGGTGAGAGATGTGTTTTGAATTCCATCAGGCAAAGGACCAAATTGAATTTCGGTCTGCCATTTCTTGTATGAGTGCTCTATCTCCTAAGCCAAGTGGGGGTTACAAAATGAGGTGTTCCACCATCTTCTGTTTGGAGCCTTTCCTATTACAAGTGCACTGCCAGCATACCTGGAGGAATGCCTAATTTATGGATTCTGATGTGATTAGAAATGAGCAAGGCACTGAATATTGCAACATTTTCAAGATGTCATGTGTAGATGAAATGAGGGGCATGTGTGCCTGACACTTTAAAGCAGGTTAAATGCTTTTGCACTGCTGTTTGCACACATCAGCAATGTATTGCACAGTAATTCTAGCTGCTGTAGCAAATTCGGCAGTGTAATGTGCCTTAAATGACTTGGGGTGCAGCAAACTATAACTCCTCAGAACAGTTTTAGTTTGCTGCCCTACAGCTGCAGACTGAAGCACCAGGCTCCACGAAGCTCAGGACCACTGCAGGAAGCCCATGCAGGAACTCAGGAAGGCAGGTTCTGCCTTTTTTCCCTGGAGCCTACCTGCCTGGCTCAGCTGTGGGGCGGCCCAGTGCTTCCCTCCGTGGCTGTGGTGCCCCCGGGGACCGCCCAAGCCAGGTTCCTGTGGGTGGGTACCACCTGGGGGTGGGGCCTGCTGCTGCTGCAGAAGGAAGTACCAGTCCGACCCCCCCGCCCTCCTTCGCAGCCCAAGGACTGTTCCACCTGCCAGCAGCTCACCCTCCCCTCCCCTGCCTGCGGCCAGACAGGTTGGTAAGTGGGTATGTGCACAACACAGGGGTTTAAAGGGCCCTACATTGAAGCGGTGTTTTTAAAAACCCACCACTTCAATTTAGGGCCCCTGTTTCATCTGCACATGGCCTGAGACACTTGTAGGAGTTGCCACTGGTGGAACTGTGGATACCTTTTGAAAAGCACTGCTGAAAATGGAAGTGTCTTCGGAATTTAGGCATCAGTAGAGCAGGTGCTCTGAGGGTTACAGTTTTAGAAGATATGCTTTCAGTGAGAGGGAGGTGGGACTAACATACATTAAACCCTTTTCTAGATGTAAACCTAATTCCCTTATTGGTTATTAATGACACTAAAAACATTAATTCAATGAAAATAGTATTTATCCTGTAAGGATCCTAGAAAACATTGCCCTTTTAAGCTCTTAAATTACATCAGTTTGCTTAAATATCTTATCACTGTATGTACTTTTGGGTGATAAACACATTCATTTCAGCCAAGAAGATTCTCAAGAACACTTCCATTGAGTTTTTTGTTTGGTCTCTAAAGCTTTAGTAAATGTAATGCTTCTGAAAGGTGTAAGCAGTGTGAGAGCACTAAGCAGTCACAACTGGGACCAAAAAGAATGTCTCTTGCGGGTATTGGCAAAACAGCAAGCTAAACAATCCACACACAACTGTTGTGTGAGTAGGTGTGGGCTGTGGTCAATTCCAGAAGTGAAGTGAAAATTATTTAGTTCAAAGGTAGTGAAGGCTGGCTGTGACTAAAAGCTGCCTTACTGATTGGTTTCCTGTGTGAAATGAGTTGCTGCTGTCCTTCCATTTCTTCGTAAATGGGAAATCCTTCCTCCCCAAAATAGGCACATTTGTCAACCAAGGATTAAATAGGTATACCCCTCTCTAGATTTCATACATTTCATCGACATCAGGGCTGGAAGGGACCTCGGAAGAACATCATGTCCAGCCCCCTGCCTGAGGGCAGGAAGTCATCCGGGGTCATAGGATCCCGGCAAGATAAGCATCCAATTTACTCTTGAACGTGTTAAATGTAGGAGCTTGAACCACCTCCAATGGCAGGCAATTCCAGACCTTGGGGGCTCGGACAGTAAAGAAATTCTTCCTTATGTCCAGCCTGAAATGGTGTTGCAGTAGTTTATAACCGTTCGACCTCGTCATCCCTTGGGGAGCTCTGGTGAACAAAGAGATGTGCTCTTAATGAAAAGGGTTGGAGTAGATATGCTAAACATATGGAGAAACTATGGCTACCTATTCTTGTGAGATCCACTGTATGTAAACACACGACTTTGCTTTATAGGGTAGTCAATTTGGTACCCTCTAGAAGCATTACATTTACTAAACTTGAGAAATCAAATGAAAAACGCAGTAAAAGTATTCTGGAGAGGTTTTCTTAGCTGAAATGAATATATTTGATATACAAAAGTACATACTGTAATAAGATATTTAAGCAAGCTTCTGTGATTTAAGACAGACCTTAAAGCGTAACAAATTATTGGTTTAATTATTGCTTCCTGGGACTATTTATTCTTCTAGTTATCAGTCACTGTACAATAGCCACTTTCACACTGAACAAAGATTTCCCTATACCCATATCACAATTATTGTTTCTTTTTTTATGTGATTCAGGAGAAAAGACACTGGGCTCTTATCTTACAAAGAACATCTACCCGTGAGTCAAGTAGTGGTTGGAGATATTGACCGACCTGGATCTGAAGCTAAAATAACTGTGGGTCCTGTGCACTGTCAAGGAGACCGTAAGTTCGTTGTTGGGGCTTTTTTGTTTGTTTGTTTTGTGTGCGTGTGTGTGTGTGGGGGGGGGGTGTTCACTTGCTTCTGGGTATCTCACAGTACTGTTGGTACATGGTAAAATGTTAGTCATCTCTTCCTCTGTATATTGGCAAATAAATAGTCTATTAAGAGCCTTTTCCTAGCGGAATCCAAGATGTGTTGAGAAATTCTGACCATAAAAACATCACTATAAAGGCTTAGCTTTACATCTAAAATGTGGGTCTTCATCTTTCTTGTATGGTATATGGGGCACCTTTGACTACCTAGCTAGGTTTGTGATGATATAAACATCCCATTACTGATATAAACAGTAATACAAATTGCATGAGAGTGGCACTCAACAGCTGTGATGCTGTTGAGTGTTGCTGTTAAGGCCATTAGCATTGCTATTTATATCATCATAAACTAAGTTTATAGACGTATAAACAGTAGCATTGTGGCTAAATACCTCACTATAAACTCAAGTCACAGCTGTATAAAGTTAGAGGTTATTGCTATCAAGTATCATCTTATCTCGATGATACTATATAAGCCAACAGGTGTTTTTTTGTAACCATTCCTGGTTCTGAGCCTGAGCATTGAGTTGTGGATATGCACTTTCTAACTTGATGTGTAGATTTCTAAGGGTGAAATTACACATTATACTTAATTACACATTGTAACGCAAAGTTATACATTGAAGTTACACATTATACTAAATGGGTGGAATGTTAAGCAGTGTTAAAGTTACACCATGCATTAAGAGTTAATATCATTTCTTGCCTGCACAGCTCTGACTTGCCATTAGAGGGCTGGCAAGCATGGACATGGCTAGGAGCCAAGACACCTGGGCTATATCACTGTTCTGGGTTGGTGGAGGGAGGGGCTGGGAGCAGTGCATCCTGGGACACTGGAGGACTGAAATTTGTTAATTTTATCTCCATGGAGCAGATTCAAGTTGCCCTAACACTAGTTAGGTAGTACAATGGAGAGTAAACCCTCACCTGAAGTTGCATAACTTTGTGATGCTCAGAGGGCTCTTAACAAGCTTTAACACAGACGCTCATGTTTTAAGTGCCCTTAATATAAAAGTATAACATGTAACTTCACCTTAAGTATCTCATGGAAGAGAATATCATTATTTACCTTATCTGTTAGATAGGAATGATGAGAATAATGTAAATGAAAGGGAAACAGCTTGCCTATGCTGATCAGAGCACTGGCAGAGCCAAGAATAGGACCCAGAGCCATTCCCATACTATAAACCCCCCAACCATTGCTTTCTGTGGTACTGTTGGATACAGCTAACCTGTTTTTCTCTTAGTGATTTTTTTTCCTGGCTTGTGTTAATTTTCTTTTCGTTTCTGTTAATTATTATGATGAATGAGTTCAAGCAAATTAAATATGGTGTTTGCAAACTGCTCACTAAAGCTATTCACTATTTCTTATTTGTGATGTCTGAATGATCACTTGATTCCCATGTTATTCTAGCCCTGATTAGATGACTGATATTTTTGTAACCAGTTATTATAAATGATGAATAAGAAATAATGAATAGCAAATACTCTTTCTCATACACACATACACTTCTTCCTATGGCAAATGTGATTTTTATATCAAAATACAAATCCACATATCCATTCCAAAAACATTAGAATGAGCAAAACTCTATCTAAGTAAATGTTTGCAAATAGCAAATAATACTGGTTATTGGAACATGGATGAACTAAACAGCTATTTGGAAAGTGGATGAATTCCTAACACTTCATTTGCATTATATATGATCTCATGTTTGATTTAACTATTAGGATTGATATATAGTTCCACAAAGCTCATCCTGCAGAGTTTTTTTTATTTTCTTCTATAGCCATATACTATTTTGAAGCAATGGCAGGAATTTTCCATCTGAATAGACTGAATATCCCATCTACTTATCATTAATAAAAATCCAGACTCATACTATTGTAGGAGTTGGGTGCTCACCTTAAATTCCTGACCAAGCCACAGCTCTAGAAATGTCATCCTGTCATCTTATGTATCCCTCTTGACTCCAAGATTCTTCTTTGTTCCCATTCCTGTTATACCCTGGTCAGGGTGAAGAGATACTGTTTCTTAGTTGTTAGGGTCAGAAGGGACCTGAGCAGATCATCAAGTCCATCCCCCTGCCATGGGCAGGAATGAATGCTGGATCATACGACCCCAGCAAAGTGATTATCTAGCCTCCTTTTGAAGACCCCCCAAGGTTGGAGCGAGCACCACTTCCCTTGGAAGTTGGTTCCAGATCCTAGCCTCACTGACTGTGAAGTAGTGCCTCCTGATGTCTAGCCTGAACCTACTGTCAATCAACTTGTGGCTGTTATTCCTCGTTATTCCTGGTAGTGCTTGGGGGAACGGGGCCTCTCCCATTCCCCGCTGGTCCCGCCCCCCCGCCCCGGTAAGTTTATAGATGGCCACCAGATCCCCTCTCAGCCTTCTCTTGTGGAAGCTGAAGAGGTTCAGCTCCCATAGCCTCTCCTTGTAGGGCCTGCCCTGCTGCCCCCTGACCATGTGAGTGGCCCTCCTCTGGACCCTCTCGATGCTGGCTACATCCCTCCTGAAGTGCAATGCCCAGAACAGGATGCAGTACTCCAACTGCGGCCTTACCAATGTTGTATAGAGGGGCAGGATCACCTCCTTGGACCTGTTTGTGATGCATCTGTGGATGCATGACAAGGTGTGGTTGGCCTTACTGACCGTGCCCTCACATTGATGGCCCATGTTCATCTCGGAATCAATAATGACTCCAAGATCCCTTTCTGCCTCTGTGCTGATGAGAAGGAAGTTCCCCAACCCATAGGTATGCTGCTGGTTCTTTCTCTCTTCACTTTGCCAGGGGTTAGAACCAGTCAAAACAGAACTTCCATTCTCACTGAAATGCCAAAATAAGTTTTCTTTCTCGTGTGCTCCATAGATGCCCCCTAACACTTCACCCAGGCCTGACCTGAGACAGTAGAAACAGGCAGAGCTGTCCCTGAAAGTTGCAAGGGATCAAACTACAGAACTGATCTCCACATTGAATTAGAAGACAAAAGGGTTGGACACTTGGGCTGATGGGATGCTGTAGCCTACAACAGTATATTTGTATATATGCTTCAGGAACCCAAGAGTACCTGCGGGGCCTTCAGGAGGAAAACAACCATACAAAAAAAGCTCAAAACAACCAGACAAAAAAAAATAAAAGAAAGGAAAAAAAGAAATCAGTCCCGTCCCCCCCTCCCCGCCCTATTCCAAAATGTTAACAGTGATGTCCACCCAGACCGTGGTCTAGGTCAGTGTTTCTCAACCTTTTTTACCTTCATAACTATTCTGAATTTAGAAACATTTCCAGGGGGCCTGTGCAGGGTGGCACTGGGAAGTGACTGCAGTAGGAAAGGGGCAGATAAACCTAATGGAGGCAGTAGCACCTCCCCCCCCCACCCCACACACACACACACACAACTACTAGAAAATGAGGAATGGGAGCAGTTTCAGTTGGTCACAGCACCTGTGCCTCAGCACCCTTGAAAGAGACTCATTGCAACCCAGGGTGCCATGGCACTCTGGCTGAGAATATTTGGTCTAGATAAAAAGTGTTAGGGTACATTACTTCTAAGCCTGTGTTTTCAATTAGGGCCTAGCATACCATGAAACTTGAATTCAGCCTATAATGTTTAGGGCCTATCACATTCTTTAGCCCCCCCACCCCGGCCCCACTTCCATCACTTCTTTGCTCCCTAGCATTCTCAGCAACACACATAGCACATACTTGCATCTTGGTGCCAATAAAATGACACAGAACTATGTGCTCCACTTATTATCTCCTCCTCCTCCTTCTCTTCCTCAAGTGATTGAGGGGGGTGTCCCTGATAATCACTCATTCATCTGGCCTCTAAAATCAATTTGAAGAAACTGTCCTGGGATCAAGTTGATAGTGTTAAGAGTGATGTTGTAGCCATGATGGTCCAGGAATTATGCAAGAGGCAAGGATTTTCTGAGGAGATATCTTTCTTATTCCAAACCAATTTATTTAGGAAGCTGTTTTCTAAAATACCAAAAGGGAAATGTTATTCAAAGCTTCCACTACTGTTTCATGATCCAAGCCAGAATTACAGTCCAAGTCCAAAATCACTCCAGTGTTCCCATTAAGTTTTACCCAGCCCCTCTATGTGGCATATCTACGGCACTTCTGTTTGTCTTAAATTCTTAGGTTTATAGCATAAGGTGAGAAACATTGGGAATGCAAAATATATACTGTCCAGTGTAATTCCTCCTTTGTAGCAGATGTCGCTAGATTGAGGCTCTTCTTTGAAATGCAGATTTACCCTTGGTCACATTGTTGAGCATTTCATTGCTCCGGTCCCTTGATTCATGGTCCAGTGGAGACTGCTGTTGGCACTGCTAAAAAATAAATTAGAAACTTTTGTCATGCATGATTTATTCATCTTTGGGTTTCAAAATAATTTCTTCCTATTTGTCACTGAGCCACAAAAAAATCTACAATATAAAAGTAGTCAACAACATTCCCCTCTCCTCTCTAAGAATTTTCTTATTGTAAAATCTCACAGTAGTCCTCCAACTAGTTCTGAACACTCATATATCTATCCATCTGGTCTGTGTGGCAAAAATCCAGTGGCTCTTGCTCAGGGCAGAGATTGTATCTTGGATAAAATATCTAATCTCTCTCTCCCTCTCTCTCTCTCCTGTTTTGTCAGCTTAGTGTTGAAGAGTGTTTCTCAGTATTGTTTTAGGTTTTCTAAATGGCAATCAAATGCTACAGTAGACTTATCCAGTTTTCAGGGGAAGAGATGCATCTCTAGGATATGAATTTTGCTAAATACCATATTTACTCAAATACACAATGAGGTTTTCATAGATTTCATAGACATCAGGGCTGGAAGGGACCTCGGAAGATCATCGAGTCCAGCCCCCCGCCCAAAGGGCAGGAAGTCAGCTGGGGTCATAGGATCCCAGCAAGATAAGCATCCAGTTTCATCTTGAAGGTGTTCAATGAAGGCGCTTGAACCACCTCCGGTGGCAGGCTGTTCCAGACCTTGGGGGCTCAGACAGTAAAGAAGTTCTTCCTTATGTCCAGCCTGAAACGATCTTGAAGTAGTTTGTGACCATTCGACCTCGTCATCCCTTGGGGCGCTCTGGTGAACAAACGTTCCCCCAGATGCTGGTGGTCACCCCTGATAAACTTGTAGGTGGCCATCAGATCACCCCTGAGCCTGCGCTTTTTCAGGCTAAAGAGCCCCAGGGCTCTCAGCCTGTCATCGTAGGGTCTGCTTCCCTGACCTCTGATCATGCGCGTGGCTCTTCTCTGGACTCTCTCAAGCTTCTCCACATCCTTTTTGAATTGTGGAGCCCAAAACTGGACACAGTACTCCAGCTGCGGCCTCACTAAGGCCGAGTACAGGGGGAGAATGATGTCCCGGGATTTGCTTGAGAAGCATCTATGGATGCAAGCCAGCGTTTTGGTCGCTTTACTAGCCGCCGCATCGCATTGCAGGCTCATGTTCATCTTGTGGTCAATGACGACCCCCAAGTCTCTTTCTTCCATAGTGCTAGCCAACATAGCTGGGCTATGATGCTCGCCAGCTCCTTGAGTACCCTGGGGTGAAGATTGTCAGGGCCAGCTGACTTGAAGGTATCCAGCTTCTCAAGATGTTCCTTCAGAAAGTCAGCATTAAAGGAGGGCAGGGGATCACCCTCACCCGGACTTCCCGGCCCTGTAGCGGGCATGGGCATCCCATGGGACTGATGAAAGACTGACGCAAAGTACCTATTTAATAGGTTGGCTTTTTCCTGGGTGTCAGTTGTCAGTTGCCCCATCTGGTTCAGTAGGGGTCCAATGTTGCCCCTGCTTTTCCTCCGGCTCCCCACATATCTGAAAAAGGACTTAGGCTTTTTTGAAGTCAAGATATATGACATCAATCTCTTCTCCCTTGTCCAGGTGATAGGTCACCTGGTCGTAGAAGGAAATGAGATTGGTCAAGCAAGACCTACCCGCAACAAACCCGTGCTGGCTATCCCTTAAGATGTTGGCGTCGGCCAGTCCATTAAGGATGGCCTCTTTAATAAACTTTTCTAAGATCTTCCCCGGGATAGAAGTCAGGCTGATGGGCCTGTAGTTAGCCGGATCTCCCCTCCCCAATAGCATGGGGAGAGGGAGACTCCTCATCTTATAATTGCATGCAAGAAAATCTCACTTAATACATTGTCTCTCATTAAACTGCTGCCAAAAGCAGTATGTGTTCAGCAATGGAAACCAACGATGAAGTTGATTTAATGCAGCCAACACTAAGCATGACTATAAAACACATGGCCTACACGGGGCAAATATGCTGATAGAAACCTACCACAAGAATAGGTTAGTGCAGCCCATCTGAATAAGACATATTTTAGTGCTCATTAACCACAGCCCCCCTCATCACCAACTCTCAAGTCATAGTGAGCCACAACATTGCATACCTTTTGATTTCCTCTCCATTCCCACAGCTGAGATGTGCCTTTCTTTCCCATTTCCAATGATTATTCATGTTTCTTAACCAGCCTTAAGTGCATCATGAAATCGGGCCCCAAACATTGCATCAAAAATCCTTCTGTTGCGCCCTCTCTCAGCCTGGCTCATATGGTTAGTGCGACCCTGGCCTCCATGAGGTGGATCCAGACCAAGTTGCCTTTCGGCTCATCTGTGTGCGGGCCGGGAGTGACCCGAGCCCTTTTTTGTGCTGCACGTGGGCTGTGGCCAGCAGCCCGGGCACGCTGGATCAGAGAGGGAGGGCAACGAGCTGGAATTAGGCACAAACGCTTAGCGGTAGTTTTAAAGATTGTTTACTTACACCGAGATGGCAGTGGTGTAGGCTGGAAAACTTGCTTGAGTTGCAGTTACAGACACAGACGACACGGACGATCACGTGGAGTTTGCTAGGCTCCACGGAACAGAGCTCCGGATGCTCTGGGTGAACGCACCACCAAAATCGAAATCGGAGATACGTCTTATAAAATTTGCGATCGAAGACGGGAAGAGGTGGG
>NW_005842311.1:900975-922398 GCF_000455745.1 Alligator sinensis
AACTAGCCAATAGCGGGGAACGAATTTACATACCGGTGGCGGGAACTCTTTTGCACCGTGCATTCTTCTTGCAACTTGAGCAATGCACTCTGCAAAAGAAGCTGCAGAAAGGCGGGAAACTCGTCCGTGCACCGGGGTTTTCCTCTGCAACAGGAAACTGTCCCATGCAATGAAGCTGCAACTTGGCAGGGATAATTCTGGTGCCGAAGCACACACAAAATCATGCCTTTGGGTCATGACAATCTGCATATACATTTTTGGAGCATCCCAGGATTCAAGAACACCCAGTTCCAGTCATGAGTAGGGGTAATTAGCACATGGATCCTGGGGGGGCAGGGGGAGGGGAGAGGGGGGCAATATCTGGAATACACATACATAGAAGTTTTCAGCTGTGGGATCACCATGGCTTGAAATGCTTTGATTCTGGTGAGGCCCAGCCCAATGAACTATGTGGTATATCATGAGCCTTTGGCTTTGGACTAATATCCTGCATACTTTGTACTACATATGAGTAGGTGCCAAAGTGCTGCTCAAAGTGTATTTATGGAATACCTGTGTTGTAACTGGTAGCAGGTTCAAACAAAAGTGATATGCATCAACTCTGGTTGAACAAAGCGCATGGGTACTACATGCAAATTGCTACAGCTATGTTTAATTTCAAGGTCATTGTTTTTAAATTTCCTCCTCACTTCCATGTGCTCAAGGAGAACAGGGCTTGACAGTGAGGAGAGGGGAAAGGGGCTGCTGGGGGAAAAAAAAGAGGGGAAGCAGAGAACAAAAGGTACTACCTGACCCCCAAGATTTATTTTCCCTGCTGTAAAAGTGAAAAGGAGACAAATTCAAGACAAACTTCAAATAATTAGACTCTATACCTGGAATTATAACACATTTATAAAATTTTCATATATAAAATCTAATTATTGGGGGATCATCTTATAATCAGGGTCATCTTCTATTCAAGTAAATACAGTATGGTCCCAGGATGATATCACATCCAGACTTCAAGCCAGGACTGGGAGGGATCATCAAGTGTTATTCCTTGGTCACACAAGTAGGTGCGTTGTGCTCTGGTATTTAATACAGACCTGGGAGAGGAGAAAGCAATTTCCATTGTAATCTTTGCATTCCCCAATCATGAGGGCTTGCTTTAAATTGTGATTAGCTAACAGTGCGGGTATCTGGAGAGAATTTACACAGTGTGAGTTTCTTTCTCAAAGGCATTGTGCACTTTACCAGAGACAGAAAGAAAGGTAGAGTAGAACCACAGCAGAAAGTGACAAAAATTATTAGAGGCCTGGGAAACATGACCTATAAGGAAAGTCTGGAAGAATTTGGCAAAGTCTAGAGAAAAGAAGACTGAGGAGAGATTTGATCCTGAAGTGTGGTTGATTATAAAAAAGATGAAGAAAGACTTTCTTCTGTGGGTGTGGGGGCAGAATTTGGAGCAATTATTTCAAACTGCAATAAAAGAAATATAGATTGGAGATTAGGGAGAATTTTCTGACTATGAGGATGGTCAGGCACTGGAACAAACTACTTAGAGAAGTTTTGGAATCTTCATCCCCAGAAGTTATCAAAATCTGGTTACACCTGGGATGGGCAATTATTTGGGCTGAACGGCTGCTTAACGAGTTTTGGTCAGCTGTTGAAAGCCATGCACATGTGCATGCACACACACACACACATACACACACACACGAGGGCACATCCTCCCCAAGCCCCAGCTCACTCTCTCCCCATCCCCACCCAGAACCCGGAGCTGGCACCTGTAGGCTGTGTCCGCAGGGGCAGGGGCAGGGGGGATGTAGCCTGACCCTAGACTTCCAGGCTGTGTTGCCCCACCATCAGGGCTCCTGGCACATGCACGCACACCCTCCCCCAGACCCTGTAGTTCCCAGGAGTCCTGGTGGTGGGGCAGGACAGGACAGCATGGAGGCCCATGGCCAGGCTCTATCCACTGCGGGCAGGGGCTGCCAGACTCAGGCAGCTACTGGGGGAAGCAGCCCAGCCTGCCCAATCACACAGCAGTACACAGTGGCCAGAGCTGGAGCCACCAGGACCTGAGCACAGCTCACCCAGGGACTGCCACACAATGCTGGGTGGGCAGGACTGCTTCTGCCCAGCATCCCCTGTGGCACCTGGGAGATTCAATCCTCTGGCTCCACCTCTGCAATCCTCTGGCTCCAATCCTCAGGCACCACCTGCCAGCAGAGACCAGGGTCTGTGTGGCTCACCCAGGGCCTGTGGGGCTGGACTCCATCTCCCAGGCACTGTTGGGGAAGCTGGATGGAAATAGCCTCACTCGCCCACCCAGCACCATACGGCAGGCCCTGGGTGAGCCATGCTCAGGCCCCTGCCTCCCCTGGCAGGTGGCACAGGCAGCAGCAGCAGCAGCTCTGGCCTCAGCTGGTGCCACACGATGCCAGGTGGGCAGGGCTGCTTCCGCCCATCATCCCCTGTGGCGCCTGGGAGTCAGGCCATGGGCAGGCCAGACTCCATCTTGCAGGCCACCATGCATTGCTGGGTGGGCAGGTGGGTAGGGTTGCTTCTGCCCAGTGTCCCCTGTGGCACCAGCAGAGGCCAGAGCTGGAGCTGCCACCCATGCTGCTCATCAGCAGAGGTGTGGTCTGAGCGTAGCTCACCCAGTGCCTGCCACACAGTGCTGCTGCCCATCCTGCCCACCCATGGGTTAGATAAAATCAATTGGCTCTCTGGATCTGGTCCACGGGCTGTGTTCCCCTGCCCTGCCCCCCATTCCCCCTCAGGTTAGACAGACATTTAACTGGGATTGCTTAGTCAAGGATGATCCTGCCTTGAGCAGGAGGTTGGACTAGATGAGTTCTTGAAGTCCCTGCCAGCTCTACTTTCCATTGATCCTATGATCATATCAAGCCCCATCTTCAAATCAAATTTGGCATTTGGCAAGGTCTGTGTTTTCAGGAATGTACCATGGTGGATTTCTTTTGGCTTTGCAATGGGAAGGTGACTCCGCCTGAATATATGGGCCACAAAATGTAGGCATGAAGCTAAGATTAACTTAAAAACTAAAAATGGGCAGTTTGGATACAAAGTTTTGGGCTATCTGTGGTACAGTCTACAAAGATGTATACACTAATTAGTTTTGTGATCTTTGGCACCATTTAAGACAGCATCTCTAATCAGCACCCCTCTGAGGACACCTTTGGCAGCTGGGGATTTGCATATTAGTAAGATTGCCAAGGATAGCTTTTTCCAGGGGTTTGGAAAATAAGTAGACACAATCAAAGGATTATGATTTCATGAAGCTTTTTCTACTTCTGGCCCCTAGGGGAATAGAATCACTACCCCACTTCCAGATTTGTTCTTTTTCCTGAGTCCTTTTCCCTTTTGTACTGTTTCTGTGAAAAGGGAGGAGAGAATTTAAGGCATGGTGGTTTTTTCACATTTCAGATTTATATTTTTTCATTTCTTCTAGTGTCTGGTTTTAACTCTCTTCATGAGTCTTTTTGATTTCTGAGCCATGGCTCACCTTGGGTGCTTATTCCATCATCTTTGAAATGGGGAGGAAGGAGTACTTACTGCAGCTGTCTCCATTTAAGAGTCCATGAAGTCCAACAGCAGCATTGTTTAATGTGGAATTCACAATGACAGGGGAAAAAAAGTCTCCTTGACAGATTATAGAAATTCGGGAACAATCAAAACCTTGCTCCTACACCAGTTCATTGAGTCCTTGTGTTCTCCAGGGAAACATACCATGAGTTCTTGTATTCATTGATTTTTACTGTACTTCTTCATTATTCCTGGCATGCTTTGATATTTCGTTTCTTTCATTGCAGAATATTACTCATGTTGTTTGAATCTTGCATTTCCTTTTGGAAGATTTTAATATTGTTGGCCTAATAGATAGTTTATGGGCTCTGGATACATGAGTTTTATTCTGACAGTTGGTTTGAACTATGATCACTCTTTTTAGACTTCAAAAAAGATCCTCGCAATGCTGCTTCCTGGGCCAGGTATGTATTTGTATTCCTTAGATACAGTACCTGATATGTACAGATCAATAACCGAGCTTTGTAACAAGCTTCCCCATTAGCCATCATATAAAATAAGCTCACTGATTCATATGTTCATGCTACGTCCGTTTTCATCGTTTCCCAGATGGGAGAGGCATTTATTAGATATACAGAGTTTCATTAAACTTAAATCTTCCCAGGAACAGTAAATCTGTTCCTGTTTGTATCAACCAGTTTTTACATGGAACCCCATCCTTCGTCTTCCCTCCTACCAAGTTTAAGTTTACTGGTTCTGTTTCATGATGTAGCATTGTATGCTTAACTTGGCATTGTGCACAATATTTTTGTATCCCAGGAAAACCTCCTAAACAAATGTATATACCATGAATTAAATTAATAAAAGGAAGCCTCATTTAATCAAACCAGAGCTGCCAAGTGATCTGTTAGCTATATTGTCACTCCTTTCTCATCTCTGTCTACTTATAACATATCATTTGCTTGGATCCCAGGTTCCATCTGAGTCAGGTCTTTAACATGATATGCATTGTGTTGACTAATCTGGCCAGCTGTTGTGTCACTGTAGATTACAATGTTACCTTGTTAGGTATCCCAGCTAAGCAACAATTTATAATAGGTAGGGACCTAGTCAAATCAAAGAAGCAGGCAGCCAATTTAGCAGGCAGATTGCAGGACCAGCCACCATTTTCATGGGTTTATTGCAGCAGCACCCCCCCCCCATGCCTGTGATTGGCCAAGGGGCCCCAGCAGTCCACCCCTCACTGTAGAATGGCAGATGGCCCAAAACTGCATCTTAATTACCCTGATTAGGCCCACAGAAACCATTAATGGAAACATTATTAAGCAATCTAAGCACTGAATTAAACCCTAAATTGAAATGTCTTATGAAATTAAAGCCATATAAAACATGAATTGTAACGATTATCATCACTATACTTTATTAAATGGCATTATAAAAAGAAGTTTACTCAATGTTAAGCTTGAGACGGGCAGTTCATGCTAGCTGTTAAATGCTAGTATGCAGCATCCAGCAGCAGTTGTTGCTGATGTTCTCTGTCTCTGCGGGGTACACACTTGTCCGTACACTGAGATGGCATGCTCAGTGTTCACTGAGCTCAGTGGAATGGTGAGGCAGCATTTAGACAGGACATACAGATGTGGAAATTGGTCACAATCAAAGTCCCCAAACACAAGCACACACATAGGCACTCTTTGTCAATGTTCACATAAGCCGCATGTTCCTTGTCATACTCTTTCTGCCATCCAGAATTGCTCTGTTTATTCTTCAATATCAAGCTGTTTCCTTCAGAGGGTCATGAGAAAAAGTATGACTTGGTAGGTCACACTGCTCAAACTTTCTCACTAAATAGGTTCACTTGGCTACAGTTCTTTAAAGGCTAATTAAAATGACCATCTCCCACAATTAATGCCTAGCTCTTTCTGTTCACCTCAAACCCTATTTTGTGCAGCATAATATACTCAGATTATTAAATATAACTTGAATTTCTTCTAATATTTGTCAGGTTTCTGTGGCGGGGGAAGGGGGGCAGAGCCATGATCTGCAGCCTGTATGCTCCAGGAAGGGGTGCACAGTCAGTGGATCATGGCTCTGCCCCAGGTCCTTGCAGTGGTGACAGCCTGGTCCACAGCCGGGGCAGAGCCATGATCCACTGCCTACACATCCCAGCCTGGAGCATGCAAGATGCAGATCGCAGCTGTGCCCTGGCCCCAGACCAAGGTGCCCCTACTGCAAGATCCCAGTGGCTCCGGGGCAGCCCCTGCCCTGCTCTGCTGTACACCCTGCCAGCACGGCTGGGGCTGGTCTCCATGGGAACCCCAGCCTTGCACTATCACAGTGCAGCTGCGGCTGAGGTCTCCATGGAGACCAGCCCCAGCCATGTGGGCAGGGGCTGCTGAGAAATGGAGTCCACTGCCAGCCAGATCTGGGCTGCGGGCTGAACTTTGTCCACCCTTGTTTTAGATAGTGCCTGCATATTTCCAGGTATAATCCCTTCTTAATTCTTAAAAGTTTGCACAGCTTGGTAACCTGGCACACTGAAATATCTGTTCTATTACTAGTTCCTCAAAACCAGAAGTGTAGATAAAATACTACCCACCTTGGAGATAAGAGATTTGTATACCATTAAGCTGCATAAAAATAGGCAATTTCCTTTGTACAGTGAACTATGCACAAGGAGCCGAAAGCAGAAGTAAAGAGTGTGTCCTTTCATTGCTTCCATTACATATATTGATCCATCTTTTTAAAAAACCATAAAGCAAGTACTGCAGATTTTTGTTGATTTTTTTTTTGGTTGTTAGTTTTGTTGTTGTCAGGATCTTTTCTTGCCTGTCTAGAACTCCCATTCAAGTTCACTGCTATCAGTAAACACTGAGAAAAAATGGAAAAGTACTGCAGAGAATTCGCAGAGCTGCAATTTCATCAAACAAGAATTCTTTATAACATAAACTGGAAATTAGAGTTCAGGGTGACATGTCCTTTATATAAATTCTCAAAAATTACGTTATGATAATTATGGTCCAACTGGACACTGCCACAAGAAAGACTGAAAGATCTAACTTCCTTGGATTCCAAATGAATTTGGGGTTCTGTTGCTTCCCCAGCACTGCAGCATGCCCAGCTGTAATGTTTTAATCCCAAAAGATGAGTACTCTTCTACTCACTTCCACCCAACTTGAGCTAAACTTTCTTGACACCTTGCCCATATTACAATGTGTTTGTTTCACTGAAGGAAGGAGTTTTGCCCTAGAAAACTGAGGGGAAATAGTCTGTGAAATAACGTAGGATTAACTGAAAAACCTTTCCTAGCAACCTTCATAGGTCTGACTTCTTTTAAATATTGCCTCTAAAAAATAAAAACCCAAGATGGGATCACTAGAACTAATGATTTCAGTGCTCATAGTACTCTGATAATAGGCCTAATTTCTACTATAAAACTCTGTTTTCACCCTGAGCTGAAACTTTGTATACAAATCCTCAGTGGATTCACACAGGAGAGACTGGTAGCATGACCAAAGTTTAACATGAATCACACTGACTCACAAGACAGACTTGAATGCCTTCTTGACTCATTTTCAGGTTTTTGAGGCATCATTACTGCAGATTGGTTATTTAATTTGTGGATTGGATGAGAGGATACAGATATTTTTCTTTAGTGGAAAAAAATTAAACCATATTGCAGTTGAACAAACGTGTATGCTATTCATCCTAAATAAATAGAAGAAAGATGCCACATCAAGAAGAATGACATCACTGTAGAGGTATCTCCCTTGAAATTAATCTATTGTGTGTCTGAATTAAGCATCAGGAGAAGAATAACAGAATATTACAAGGGACAGAAATACCATATTTACTCAAATCTAAGACAACCTTGAATTTAAGACAACCCCACAGTAATTACATTCTATATATGGAAAATTTATAAATGTTATAATTTTCCAGGTATAAAATCTAATTATTGGAGGATTGTCTTAAATTAGTCGTCGTGTGTTCCCCACCTCCCCCCACCCCTCCGGACTGCTATTGCAGGAAAAGCAGTGGCTGGTGGGGTGTTAGGTGGCCCCTTTGCCATCTGCCCCACCACACACACACTTCTTCCCCCTGCAGGCTTCCTTCTGCCCCACTGGCTTCCCCTACCCCCAGTTCCCCACAATCTAGTCCCCTTCCCCTCATCTTCCCACAGTCTCTGCTTCTTTCTCTCTCTCCTCCTTTACTATCAGACACTGCTCAGGTCCTATTCTCTCCCAGGTCAGGGAGCACAACATGTGGAAGTGTGGCTCATGCTGGGGGACACAGCGACATCAGTCCTTCTGCTTAGCCAGGCAGGGGATGGAGCTTCCACATGCTCCATGCCTGGGAGGGGAATCCAGTCGGAGCTGGAGCTGCAGTTGTGCCCGACAGCAAGCATGGGAGAAGGAGCAGAGGGCTAAAGGAAGAGGTTTCAGAGGACAAGCAGAGAAATGGGGCAAGAGGTTATTTGGGCCTTCCCTCCTCATCTCTTTTGTACGTGGGGGGGGGGGTTTCCCCCATGCTGACTGGAGAGAAAAACCTCATCTTAACATTTGAACAAATATGGTAAATGAAAAATGAAAATTATTACTTAGATAGATGGAAGAAGTATAGATCTCCATGACCAGTGCAAAAAGTATCTAGTAATGCAGAAAATACCTTTTAAAATTACTGTTGTTAGGTTGCTGAATACAGCTCTTCTAATAGTGAACACTGAATCTTTTTGTCATTTAATGCTGATTCTTCCTTGGAGCTGAGCTATCAAGTCTATTACACTGATTTGGAAAGCCCCTGGCATATGCATAACACTGCCATCTGGTCAAGGAGTATTGGGCACAGGAGAACTCAGGTCCACACTGCCAAGCCTCATTCTCAACCCTGGTTGTCTTTGCCTTCCTTCTAAAGTATTCTCAAAAAACTTCTTCCTTCCCTTTATGTTAGACTGGAGTCAGCTAGCACAGAAGAAGGCAGAGCAATCTGCACCAGCTGTATGCCAATGATTGACTCCCCTGCTCAGGAGGACTGACCATCTCCACAAGATTTTTAATGCAACTTTGATCTATTTACATAAACAATACTGGCATTAGCAGATTGGAGAATTGGACAAGCAGAGCCATGCATTTGCAGTGGCACAAATTGTCTCAGTGCATGCCCCTGCATGTGCACTTCACTGTGAGACAAATTGTCCCACAACAGGCAAACTGCTGGCTCTTCAGCCAGGGAGAGCTGGAGGGTGAGGCCAGCACCTGTGCTGGCCCCAGTAGTCTTACCTTGTGTCCTGATGGCATGCTGGAGCACCAGGGGCACAAGTTGGGCATCATGGAAGCCTGGCCAACAGCCAGAGCATTGCTCTGGATGGCCTGGCCTCCGTTTGGGCTGGCACACACTTTTTGTCTGTGCATTGCACTGCTTCTGTTGTCAGGTTTGTTTGGTTTTTTGCGGGGTTTTGTTTGTTTGTTTTTGTTTTTTTGCTACCAGGAAATCCCGGTAGCAAATTTTGCCACTGCACTGCAAATTTGCATCACAGAACGTGTTTTAACATTCATCACATGCAGTTTGTGGTGTCACAAACCACAGGTCCCTACTTGTTTGCACATAGCCTATGAGTTTTGCTTAGATCTAGGTGTCATGTAAAAAGTACTATAGCAAAAATACACAAAGAAACTTGTTAATATATCTTTGCCTCTCTACATTTTTATGGAAAGAAGCTAACCATGATCAAATTCAGCAGTGATTTAAATAACTTTCTAATTTATAAGGCAAATGTTAAATGAGGAAAAACAGGTGTAAGAAGATGTTAGAAGTAAATTGGTATAATTCACATTGGCATTCAGTAGATGTTCAAAATGAATTTAATTTACATGTCTTTGGGCCAAAATTTCTTCTCTTTGAATTGAGCGAATTTAGCCTTAAGGCAGGTAAACAAGCAAACATACAAAGCACATAATGGTGAGGAAGAGGGAGATCAAATGAAATCATTGTGGCAATTCTAATACATACCTTCTCATAAGCAACTTCTCTGACATGCCTCCTGTTCTTTGGCATATAAACCTTCCAGCCCCACCAATTTTTTATACATCTACTGAACACGAATCAGACTAAAGTTACAGACGTTTACTTATTATATCCATATTCTTTTAGGTTTATATTACCAGTAAATTTGACCCAATATATCTGGACAAGTTGTACCTGCTTCAAATGGGCATATGAATTTGGCCCTTCATAAATCTGACATTAATAAATCTGACCTAAAAATAATTCTACATACAGGTGAACTTTGTGATATGAACCAGAGAGTATACTTTGTTTGAAATTCATAGTCCCTAATATTTTTTTATTCATGTTCTTTCTATATTTTTGCAGAACTAATGGGAACATATTTATGCCCACCAGTATTTATAATTGTTCTTCCCACTTATGGTAAGAAAAAGTTTGTGTAGCTTCACGGATAATATATGAGCTTCATATTTCAGAAGTATAGAATTCAAATGTAATTAAAGATCTAATTTTATTAAACTTTCCTTTAGCTGACCCTCTATCCTTATGATTATATTATAGTTTAATTTCACCATTTTTCTAAAGTAAAAAAGAAATATCTGAAGCATTTGGCATTAAATATTGCATCCAAATTCCTGGGGAATTTAAGTAAAGATTCTTTAGTGTAAGGGATGACAGAGTAGCTGCTCATATTAAATTTAAATCCTGTTAAGGTTACACTTTCATTACTGTTTCAAACAGTTTCCTATCCGTGTGATTATACTGTGTATTAATTTCTTACTGGTTTCCTAAAGTAAAAAAAATATGTGTATGATGTAAGAAAAAGAAGGGGAAAAATACCTACAGCACATAAAATGAGTAAGTTTATTATTCGGAAAATTGATGCAAGACAAGGAGTCTCAAAGTGAATGGTGTGTTGCACCATGTGGTTCAAAGTCACACATGTATACTATACACATTTGGCCTTTTAACTGATAGTAAATTCAGAATTGCTATGTAAAGTGGCACAACTCACACTCACTTGCACCCAGTTAGAGATTTTTCAACTCCCTGTGACTTTCTAGACCTGTGTATTTCCACTCTACTGATCAGTAAACCTCAGAAAAGGCTTAAGGACATGCAAACTAAAGTAGAAGGGAGATATTTTTGTCACTTAGTCTATAATGTCACTTAATACATTGAGAATGACTGAAGGAAGATGTGAGGAAGTCCAAGGTGAAAGAGAGGCAGTGGGTCCTACTGTATGCCACATTACCCCTGACCATTTTATTTATCCCATCACATGTAATTTTTTAATAGTCATAATAGGAAAGGACCAATCATTAAAATGGCCAAAATAGATGAACAAATTAACTAAAGAAAAACTTAATAGGACCCCGCTGAGATTCAAAAACCCATTTTGGGTTTCTCTTTATTGGTGAAAGAAATTAGATGATTTTAGATTAGCTTTAATTACAGCTTAATAAATAAGACCCTTAAATAGCTGAATTTCTTCTAACTAGTGTTTAGGTAAATCACAAGTCATCATGGAATAGAAATGCAAAGTTCAGGAAGATATTTTATTACCTTAAATTAAGATTAAAAATGGACCTTCTCCCACCACCTCTCCCTATCTCATCTTTCTCTTCCCTTTCTCATAAGGATTCCTCCCAACTCATTCTGACAGCTTGTATTCCAAAGTGAGCAGTATTTGGCCATAACACTCCATCTTAAATAATGATACCACAATGTTTTGGTTGATGTCTATAATCATTTATTATAATTATTTGTCATTAAACACATTTAGTAGCAGTGTGAATGGTATTTTACAGACAAATATACACAAACCTTTATGATCCAGGCAGGATTAGTCTAGATCAGTAAAGCCATAAACAGATGGTCAGATTATCATGGCAAAAAGAAGTGTTGTAAAAAAAAAGAGAGAAGTAGAATGCCATTTTTCTCTTGTTTTAATAAGGAAGCTAGATATTTTGGTAACCATTTACCCCAGTCTCTGCAAGAGATTTGGGGAAAGGAGATGGCCCATGACCTTTTGCCCACATGCAGAAATTTTCTAGATGTGGCCTCTGGTCTTCTCCCAAATAGTGGCAGCCATTCAGGATTTCTCTGGGTAGCTAAGCCCCACAATGCGCAGTGTCCTAGATGCCTCATCCCATAAAAAGTATCGGGTTTCCAAGCTGTATATTCTAGATAGTCACTATACAGGAAGCCTCAGAAGAGAAAAAAGCAAGAGGAAGATATGACTCCCATAGGTCTCCTGTTTTTTAAGACACCTAGAAAAGCCTATATTAATCTCAGGATTCATTTTGAGAGAGGGAGGAGAAGTACAGTATAACTTTTAAGCTCTTATCATTTATTGAAAAATCTATGAAAAGGGAAAATGCTACTTAGGAAACTGTAAAAGGAATGCATACTGTTTCTAGTCTCATTTGTGTGGGTAATACCACATAGAGCTTCTCTTCTCAGACACCCCAACTTGATTTCATTTCCAACCCCAGTCTTCATTTCCAACCTGCAAAGCTCCACATATTCACTGCTCAGGCAGAAGGTTTTTTGCAGGCTCCAGAAGTAAGATTCCCATCCTCCTTCACCTAGATGTTCTCTTTACCATGTTAATACTTTGTACAAATGTTGTGGTGACTAGGTACAGCAGTGACTTACCGGGAAATTTAAAAAAACAACAAAAAACTGCAAGTGCTGATTATTCCATTCAAGTTTGGAACTTTGCATCAGCTCAGACATAACTAAAACAAATGAGTGGAAAATCCTTTGCATCACATAATCACTTTTTTCTCATTAAGGCAATTCAAGCCAGCTCCATCCATTTACTATTCAGAGCTTAAAGTAATCTCTACATGCAAGGTTTTGACTAAGCTTGCCAAGACTCGAGCTCTCAGAGTTATTATATTAAGTTGCAAATTCTAGCATTTTTATGCTTTTATCTTTTAAGTCACACATTTGTGAAGAGTCTTATTGGTCTAGTTCAGAGGACCAAATATTCTCTCTCTCTTATTTTTTTGTAAATCATTGAAAGAAACAATTACAGGCAAAGGCAGGTATCAATTCCTGTTTTCAAAACCACTTTTTCAATATTTTTATTTTTATTAATTAGTTGGTGTGTCTACACGTGCAATTAATGCTATTTGGCTTTACTGTTCATTAGATTAATTTACTGCACTGTAAGAGCCTGCATGTGTAGACACTGATGCTTTTACTGTGCAGTAGATTAGTCTACTGTGCAGTAAAGCATCTTGTGTAGACATGGCCAGTGTCTATCTTTCAGGCTTTATCTGTGTTTCTCTCTAAAGCCTAGATCCAGAAGTTATCATTGAGGAAAATTTATGGTTTTGCTTTTGAAAAGTAATTCACCAAAAACAATGTAAATATATATTGATCATTTAGCCTGAAGTCAGTTAATGTCTGTATAACCTGTGCACCACTATCCTTTATTTAAAGTTTACTTGTTAAGGTCAGGTGGGAAAATTCTTTACCACTGAGTATTCTTGTGCCTTCATAATTCATAAGCAAGCAGAAATAGGAAGGACCAGTACTTGAACATCCAGCAGATGCTTGATTGTGGCAGCCATTTTAGATCCCTGGCTGCCTATATAAACAGTTCAGTTCCCTGCTGGCAGGCCAGACAGCAACATTGTCTGGCTTCAAGGCTGCTGGTATCATCCTGGAGGTAAGGGAGGAGCTGTAGGGGATGGCTTGGCAGCTTCTAGTCCTGGGCATGACCTAAAACTGCACCCTGCCAGGAGTGGGTAGCCTGGTGAGGCTCTCAGTGGTGCAGGATCCTCCAGGAAATGACAGGCCAGTTTCTGACCTGCTTTTTACTGGGGTGGTGAGCCTTAAGCCCATCCCCCACAATTGGGTGGGTCACCTGCTACTAGGGCCCAGAGGGCAGACTCCAGGGGAGAGTGGGGCTAGAGACTCAGACCTAATAGAGAGAGTACCCTCAACTGGTCAATGTTAAGGCCAGGACCAGAACAGTCAAAAGGGCCAGGTGCCCACCATGAGGGACACCCAGAGCTAAGAGGGCCTGGGGTTTCCAACTGGCCTTGGAGATGAAGCCAGGGCCTGTATGGCCAAAGGTCCCAGGGGGACCACATCTGAGAAGGGAAAATAGTTTCAGGGAGCTAGATAGCCTGAATGAAGGTGAGCTAGGCTGCCAGAATGGAGGGATCTTGGAGGGGTCCTGATTAGAGAAGTCTGGGGCCCAGTGTAGGGCTGGTGACTGTAAGAACTATGGATGCCATCTGCAAGGCATGGGCTGCGGTGTAGGGGAGTTACAGAGCTGCAGATAGTGTCCCCTGGCATTGGGGCAAGAAATGGGCAGCCTTCCACCTAATTAAGATACTTAATTAACTAACAACAAGGCATGGCAGGCAGGAAGGCCCAGAAACAGGTGGGCAGGCCAAAGGTAAAATCGGCCCGAGAAGGCCCCCCTGTTACAGATTCCTATATAAAAATTTAATATTGTTATGTTTAACATCAGCTCTATATTACTACACTATTCCAAGATACAAACAAGATGAAGTCAGAATGCTTATAGCAACAAACACAATTGGTGGGAAAAGGAAGTCAGCATTTAAAAGTAGCATTTGAACAACTATATCATTATAAAAGCAGGCATATTATTATAACTTGGCAACCAAGTTAAAGTTGTGGAGAGGTTTTGTTTTTTAATCCATAACTATTTGAACTTTTCAAATAGTCAGGATTTCTGGATCATTATTATTTTATCCATTTTTAGTTCTTTGTTTTCACTAACTGATGAAAATCTTTCCAAAAATTTTTTTTTTTTTTGCATTTTACTGAGTTTGCTTTAAAAAGACAATAATGATTAATACTTGCTCAAAGAGGATATCTAGATGCTAAGAATCTCAACCTCAATAATAAAACCATATTTCTAAAGCAGAGAATTTGTCCCTCTGTTCAAAAATATATAGGAAAATGACCTGGAAAAAAAGTTAGCAGTAAATTTTATTCCACACTTGGTGATTCCTTAATTTTTTTTAATGCCTCTGGAACAGGAAACTGATTTTCCCCCCTTTATCCAATGGACACTCTTCTTCTTACAAATTGTCCTGAGCATACCTGGAACTATCTACTTTGTTAAAAATATAGAATATTTTAAATCAGTATTGGGGACTAAAAGGGAACCATATGTGATAGTCATCAGGAACAACTCAAGATCTGTGAATCTGACTAATGCACTTCCTGGCTTGAGTCATAAACACCTACAGCCATTTCTGACTGAAATATCCAATGCCTAAGTCAAAGAAGAAATCTTCTCTTCCTCCATCAAACATGCAATAGTCCAATCAACACTGAAGAAACCTGTCATAAACACATGAGTATTAGCCAACTATTGTCTAGTGTTGAGCCTTGGTGAGGATAATCCCCATCTTGGACAACAATGTTGACTATGAGATGTCTCACTTGAGAATGCAGTAAAATGATTTGAACCCTTCTTGGATGGACATCTATTATAAGCAGTAATGGAAAAACTATAACTCCCCCACTCCTCTAACTTGCGTCCCTCAAGGGTCAATTATTTCCTCAGTCTTTTCTATACCTGGATTCCTCCACTGGCTGTGCTGATCAAACAACAAAGTTGTAATACCAGGAACATACAGATGAACTCATACCTTTACCTATCCTATCCTTCAGCATGCATTGCTACACCCAGAGGGCCCAGTGCTTGAAGAAGATCAGTTTATGGATAAAGGAAAGTAGGCTGAAGCTGGATGCATGTGAGACAGATGTGAACCTGTTGAGCAGAGGAAAGCATTTTGAAGAGTTCACAGACAGAGCTGTTCCTCACTGGTTGATGATACACAACTATAATTGGTTATCAAGTCTGTATTTTGAGTACTCTCAGATTCTTTGCCAATTTTGAGATCTCACATAGCAACATCTGCAAGGTAACATTTTCTATCACCTCCATTTGGCTAGAAGACTCTTCGTCCTGGCATACAGTGACCTTGCCTTAGTTATTCATGTTTTCATTGTCTCTTGGCTGTACTACAGCAATGCGATGGGCCTGGGCATAAAGCCTGCAGCACTTAGAAAGCTCCAGTTAATCTAAAATGCTGCAGTGATTCTCCTCAGTAATACAAGTTATTACAGCTCCTTCAAACCCATCCTCTCTACACTGGCTTTCCATGAACTATGGAGGCACAATTAAAGTTTGGGCCCTTGTCATGGAGGCACTTCATGATGTGGATCCAGGATATCTACCTAAACCTCTAGGATAAAGACTGGTCAACAGATTCCTTTGTCACAATACCACTTTCTACAATACAAGTAGAGCTTGTTGATGTAGGAGACACATTTCTTGCTAAAATTTCTTAGGGCCAGTCCAAGATTGTGGAATGAAGTCTCCCAGGAGCAAAGGAATCAGAAGCCTCACCAACTTTTGCTGCAGGGGCAAGGCATACTTCTTAACCTGGCCTTCTACAATACAAATATATAGCAACAGGTCTCCTTTATAGAAAAGCAAATCAAAATGCTCCACTGCCCATGCTTTTTCCCTCCCCCAGGGAAAAGATAAGAAAACAAAAGATACAGAACAGATGCTGTATCAGGCCAGTCATTGTGTACTGTTAAAAATGTTCAGTTGAGCACAGTTAAAAGAATGTGAACAGAAGAGAACAGAATGGAATAGAAAAGCCCTGTTAGATTGGCAATATATAATCAGGATGACAGAATAAAAAAATGCAATTTTGTATTTAGGAAATGAGCACTTATAGCATTAGAACATTAGCTCTGCTGTTCACTATCCAGCACACAGCACAGCTACCTCTTTTAGATATTTTGTTTGAACCATAAATCTGTTTGAACCATAGAGTTCCTAGTTCTGGTAAACTATCTTAGTAACTTCCTAAGTCTTCCTAACTCTCTTCCCCTCCCTCTACCACCTCACTCCTCAAAAAATAAAACAAAAAAAAGTTTCCTCCAAACAAAACGAAGTTTCCTAACAAAAAGAAGAGAAATAAATAAATATAAACATGAAAAAAATGATTCTTTATCTGTCAAGACCTAAATCTGTATCCTGTCTTCAAAAATGATTGCTTGATGTTTAAGGGAGACATATAGTGCACATACCTGCCCACTTCTTCCCCCCAGATTCTCTTGGCAAGATGTGCAATGCTAAAAGGACATGGGAGAAATATTCTTAATGACCATTGCCATGATAAACTTATTCCAGGAAACATGAGATTACATGAGGGTACCTTAACTGTAAAAGCAAAATGTCAATTAAGACATCCAGCTCTTCTCAACAACCACCTACACATTTTAATTGTGTTGTCTCCTGTGAAACTTGAACTCCAGTGCCTGGACTATGTGCACATTGTAAGAATGATTTCAGTAGGCCTTTCCATTGAAATCCTTGGAGGAATGCTAGGTAATGCTATAGATTTATCTGTGTTTTTTCTCTTTGTCTCATTCCTCATCCCCCCCCTTCTCTTTCCCCTTCCCCTTCTAGTTTTATTCATTGTCTTGAAAAGCGTTAGGCAAGTAAACATCATCACTTATCACTGAAAGCAAGCCTGGGGCCAACCACATTCCTCCCTTTTATTTACACATGAAATGTCAGTTACTCATAGTGACTGAGCTATGATCAAGGAGTTTCCTGAAATTAAATTCATTAGTAAAACAAGGACTATTCCAGACATGCACAGCACAGCTTGAAGTTCTCAACTGAGGAGCTAATTAAAGACAGATAGGCAAGTGGGTACAGAATAAACACTCTGTGGGTTGAAATAGTTAAGAGCAATCCTCAAGTTCCCTGTAATATTGAACAAGAAATGGCATTATCATGTATATTGAAATAAAATAAACCATAAGGACTCTCTTGTAGCTCTTAGGCACAGCCCTTCCTTAGGGGAAAGACCGTTCCCAACAACATCAGTAGGCAGTGTTGTGAAACACTGTTTAAAGGAGCTCTTCAGTATTTAGAAGGCTGCTCCCACTGTCACACACCTTGGGTGGATTGCTCAACATACAGGCTTTTAGTGATCATCAAGCCCCATTTGCCAAGGCTGGCTCAATGGATCCTGTTCTCATGTGGTAAACCTTAGCAGGACCCAGTTACATTCTGGTATTAATTTGATAGGATGAACAATGCTCCCTTCCATGCACACCAGTACTGTACCTAGACTCCTGGTGGCCCTTGATGAACTTTTAGTAATGAACCCCCCTTTACTAGAGATAATGATAATAATAATTTTTAATTTTCCATTTTCAGGCTCCCTTCCTGGCCACGCCCTGGGCAGCCGTGCAGTTTACCCATGCCTGTGTCTGGCCCTGATGCACACACCCCACTTCAGTGATAGTTCTGCAGACAGAATTCCCAACACTAAACTGATTAAATAATGTACAAGTTCAATTGGCCTGCCAGTGCTCTGCTCTTTACATTGTCCTCTGCATATGATAGGTAATACCCATCAATTAACATGAAGTCACATCATATTTCTTTTAGCCTCTGAAGTTGGAGAGCATAAGGTTGTATTTTTAAGAAATAGACGCAAATGGTAGGGCTGCTCATAGCTTGTAAAAGGTTTAATGGAATCTTATTGTATTAGATTTGTGAACTGCTATATACTGCATAGCAGGCCAGCTGACCCGATTTTCTTGAGGCTACTTTTTGCACAGCAGTCTCTAAATGAACAGAGAAAATCGCCATTCCTGCAGTGAAGGCAGCACAGAAAGAGATGAGCTTTGAAAACACAGATACAGAAGAGCTCCCAGGGGAATTCAAATAGCTATTACCAAGCAAAAGCTGTCATTAAAGCTAGAGTTAAGATTGCAAATACATATCACAAAGTTAAACTTTTAAGTTCACAGCTTAGAAATACCCAACCCTTAGGAAGCCAAGAAACTGATATAAGCATGCTTTAAAGAGAAGCCACATGATCCTGATGCTGAAGATTTAGCCTGCAAGAGTCAGAGTTCTGCCCCTGAATTATTGCCCTCTCAGCATCCCAATTTACAAGACAAAACTTGCACCTGCAGAGCTGAGGTAGCACTTGCCCAAATTTATCTCAAATCATGTTAACAACAAGACATACCTTGATAATTTACTGGTAACAGCTTGAATTGTAACATTAGTCTGTTCAGGATAGTATGTGGCTGCAGGCCCTTGGAGTAAAGCAGAAAGAGCAGAAAGTATCCGTTCCTCCCCTACCCTCCTATAATGGAAAATCTTATTTCCATATATGTGCATATCCAACAAGGGAGAATAAAGAAGCCAGGGCTTATTCCCCCTTCCTAGATCTGTTTCCATGCCCAGAAGCATAGCTAGCTGTTTCTGAGCCTTGATCACAGCAGGAGGAAGATGTGGGGCTGGAAGGGAGCTGGAGTTGTTCTGCTGGCAGGAGAATGTGGGGAGGGAGTGAGCAGTGGGAAGAGAGCTTTCCCTGGGGCCTGAAAATTTCTGGAGTGGGGTTGGAGTCCCTGTTAATTAGCCTCCTCACCCATTACCAATGGAAGATGCTGCTGCAAAATCTATTGGGTTAACAGCAGGGGGAGCAGGGCTAACAAGCTCCTGCTCAGCTGGAGTTAACAGCCCTTGGGTGAGCCTGTGCCAATCACCCCCCTTAGCACCCATTTTGGTGCCCCCAATAATCAGCGCCCAGGGCTCATACCCTAGGCACCCACTCCTAGTTATGCTACTGTCCACAGCTGCCTTATTCATTTTATCATGGGAAGTGAAGCTGACAGCTTCCCTCCCCGAACCATAGCCTGACTGGGCAAAGGCCAAGCAGGAAGGAAATGGTCCTTACATCAGCTCACTTTGCCTGATATGGTTGAACAGATGAAAACTCTGGAGGTGACACTTTAGTTCCATTGACTTCAGTAGATTTATTTATGGCATAAAATACTGGGCACGCAGTGGGCATGTCTATATGAGACATTTACTGCTGTTGCCTAATTAGCTCCACAGTAAACATCTCATCCTCTACAGGTGCAATGCTATTAGGATGCAAAAAATTAATTAACTCCACTGAAGGTTAATATTTGTAAATACAAGTACTATCTTACATCAGAGATTTTTATTCCGTAGTAATGCATGTGTAGACACTGCCAAGGCTGGCTAGGGCATGAGGGTGCTTCAGTGCAGGGGCTGCCTGCTGGCTAGCCCTGCCCTGGAGCACCCTCATGCCCCAGCCTGCCCCTCAGCAGAATGTTGAACTGGGCTGGAGGAGCCCCAGCTGGCAGTCTGACCTCCAGGACCCCCTGCCAGCTGGGGCTGCTCCAACCCAGATCAGGAATACAACAGTCCACATGAAATCAGTCCCTAACAGGTGAAGGTATTCTTAGAACAATTGAATGTGTTCAAGTCTGCTGGGCCAGATGACCTGCATCTGAGAGTCCTGAAAGAACTGGCTGAGCTCATAGCAGGGCCTCTGGTGAAGCTGTTTAAGACTCGCAGAACTCGGGAGTGATCCCAAATGACTGGAAGAGGGCTAATGTGGTACCCACCTTTAAAAAAGGGAAGAGAGACAACCCTGCAAACTACGGACCGGTCAGTCTAAGCCTATTCCTAGGAAAAATCTTTGAAAAAATTGTCAAGGACGCCATCAACTACAAGCTTTTTAACTGGCGGGGTATTAAGAAGCAACCAGCATGACTTTGTCAAGGGTTGGTCATGCCTAACAAACCTGATGTCCTTTTATGACCAGGTAACTAACCAGATGGACAAGGGACATGATGTTGACATCATTTACATAGACTTCAGCAAGGCTTTTGATACTGTTTCCCATGAGATCCTTTCAGTTAAGCTGGAGGTACTGACCTAGACCAGTCTACAGTGTGGTGGGTTGGCAACTGGGTCAGAGGACGATCCCAGAGAGTTGTAATCTATGGGATGGCCTCATCCTGAAGGGCTGTCCCCCAGGGATCAGTGCTTGGGCCTGTGTTCTTTAACATCTTTATCAATGACTTGGATGAGGGGATGGACAGTGCAATGATTAAGTTTGCAGATGGCACCGAACTGTGGGGCAATGCGGGCACATATTAGGAAGGGGTAAGGATCCAGGATGACCTTGACAGACTGGCCCTATGGGTTGAACACAATCAGATGAGGTTCAATAGGGACAAGTGCTAAGTCCTTCATCTGGGTAGAAAGAACCTCCACCACAACTATACAATGGGTGGTGGTTCACTGTGACAATACATCTGAAAGGGACCTGGGGGTGACAATCAACCAAAAGATGAATATGAGCCAACAGTGCAACAGTGCAATTGACAGTGCAGTGAAGTCACCAGCAGGGCAAACTCTGGCCTGCATCAGCCAATGCATTGCAAACAGATCCAGAGAGGTGCTCCTCCCACTCTATTCGGTATTGGTGAAGCCACAGCTGGAGTACTGTGCCCAGTTCTGGGCACTACACTTCAGGAAGAATGTGGACAAGCTTGAAAGGGTACAGAAAAGGGCCACCCATATGATTAGCGGCCTGGAGGATAGTCCCTATGAGGAGAGACTCCAGGAATTGGGTTTGTTCATTTTGAGCAAGAGAAGGTAACTTGATAGCCACCTACAAGTATGTCAAGGGTGAACACCAAGGTCTAGGGGAGCACCTCTTCAGAAAGGCACCCCCAGGGAGGATGAGGACCAACAGGCACAAGCTAATTGGGAACTCCCCCTTGGCTCAGCAGGTAACTTGAGGACCTCTTACACCTCAAAAGAGAGACTTATAAAGGATGGAAGGTTGGAATTACCACCAAGGTGGAGTACTCAGCACTGGTCCGTACCTGCAGGGAGCAGATCAGGAAAGCCAAGGCTGCAACCGAGCTCCATCTGGCTTTACATATCAAGGATAACAAAAAGTCCTTTTTCAGATCTGTAGGGAGTTGGAAAAAAGCAAGGGTAACATT
>NW_005842311.1:922456-932685 GCF_000455745.1 Alligator sinensis
CAAACTGCTTAATGGGTACTTCGCATCAGTCTTTCATCAGTCCAATGGGACTGCCCTGCGTAGCAAGATACGGGATGGCCAGGGTGAGGGTGTATTTATACACAGCATCTGTGTTGATCTAGTAAAGTATCACCTTGAAAGGCTGGACACCTTCAAGTCAGCTGGTCCTGACAGACTACACCGTAGGGTACTCAAGGAGCTGGCAGGTGTCATAGCCCAACCATTGGCAAAAATATTCAAAAATTTGTGGTGCTCAGGTGAAGTACCTGAAGACTGGAAGAAGGCCAATGTGGTACCCATCTTCAAGAGAGGGCAGAAAGTAGATCCCAGGAATTACAGGCCAATCAGCTTGACCTCAATCCCTGGTAAGATTCTCAAGAAAATTATCAAGGAGACCCTTCTGGATAAACTGGCTGAGGGCAACGTCCTGAAGGATAGCCAGCATGGGTTTGTTGTGGGTAGGTCTTGCCTGACCAATCTCATCTTCTTCTATGACCAGGTGATGTATCACCTGGAAAAGGGAGAAGAGATTGATGTCATATACCTGGACTTTTAAAAAGCCTTTGATCTGGGTCCCATGACATCCACATGGAAAAATTGGTCAACTGTGGCCTTGGCTACACCACAGTCCAATGGCTGGGAAATTGGCTCTGAGGTTGGACCCAGAGAGTAGTGGTCGATGGCGGCAAGGCATTATGGTGCTCCATGACCAGTGGCACCCCCCAAGGCTCTGTCCTTGAACCAGTTCTCTTCAACATCTTTATCAACAGTGTGGACATTGGTGTCAGAAATGCACTGGCTACGTTCGCCGATGACACTAAACTTTGGGGCATAGCATCCACACCTGAGGACAGGTTAGTTATCCAGGCTGACTTGGATAAGCTTAGTAAGTGGGCGGATACAAACCTGATGATGTCCAATACCAATAAATGCAAGGTACTCCACCTTGGTGTGGGGGGGGAACCCACAGCGTACTTATTAGCTCAGCAGTGCTACGCTTGCTAGCACCACTGCTAAAAGAGACTTGTGGGTCATCATTGACCACAAGATATACATGAGCCACCAATGTGATGTTGCAGCTGGTAAAGCAAACAAAACCCTGGCTCGCATCTATAGATGTTTCTCAAGTAAACCTGAGGATGTCATCCTCCCACTGTACTCGGCCTTGGTGGGGCCGCAGCTGGAGTACTGCATCCAATTCTGGGCTCCTCAATTCAAGAAGGATGTGGAGAAGCTTGAGAGAGTCCAGAGGAGAGCCATGTGCATGATCAGAGGGCAAGAGAATAGGCCTTATGAAGAGAAGCTGTGAGCCATAGGACTCTTCAGTCTGGAACAGCGCAGGCTCAGGGGGGACCTGGTGGCTGCTTATAAGTACACCAGGGGTGTTCATCAGGATCTGGGAAAACATCTGTTCACCGGAGCGCCCCAAGGAAAAACAAGGACCAATGGTCAGAAACTCCTACAAGTCCATTTTAGGCTGGACATAACAAAAAATGTCTTTACTGTCCAAGCCCCCAGGACCTGGAATAGACTCCCTCCAGATGTGGTGCAGGCACCTACTCTGGACTCATTCAAGAAATGCTTGGATGCTTATCTTGCTGGGGTCCTTTGACCCAGACTGACTTCCTGCCCCTGGGGCAGGGGCAACCCTTCCAGCCCTAACATCTATAAAATCTATAATTGAGGAAAAATTTAGGTTGGATGTTAGGAAAAACTTCTTTTCTGTAAAGGTATCTAGAATCTGGAACACGCTCCTAGCAGAGGTGGTGCATCCTTGGAGGTGTTCAGGAGGAGGCTGGACAAGCACCTCGTTGAGCTCATTTGAGCCCAATAACCACCTGCCCATGGCAAGAGACTGGACTTGATGATCTTAAATGTCCCTTCCAGTCCTTTGATTCTATGATTCTATAAGGTAGGAAAATCATTTAATCTGTATGCACTTCTGTTTTCCTTTCTGTTCTTTGTCTGTCTTCCCTGTTCATTTTGAATATTTTCTGGCCAGGGACTTGTTTCTTACTATGTAACTGTGCAGTGCCTAATATAGTAAAGCTTCTGTCTTGCTTTGGGCCCCTAGAAGACACTATATTGCAAATTATTTACATTTGAAGAGCATTAGGATTTCTCCCTCAAGGTCAGGCTACATATTTACAACTTTACTCATGTATTTTCTTGGCAGTTACCTAATTCTGGGGGGGGTTATTTTGCTTGGTTATTTTACTAGGATAATTTTGGACATGTTTCAAAAAATGGAATGCATTGGTTTCTCTGGCTCTGAAGTATCAAGAGGCGATCTAAATCCTTCATATGAATCCATCCCCTGCCATCCTTGTAGCTGCTGTTCTTGAGATTTCTCGCAGGGCTTAACTATGATTTCTCAAGCCCTCAACCTCTGTTAGACTTTAGGAAGTGTACATATGTGGTTGTGGACATTACATGCTTAGTATATGTAGTTCTCATTAAAAGCTCAAGTGTCTTCAAAATTGATTCACTACTTCTTGGGACAGGGAATTCTTCTACCCCCACAACTTTAATGTAGCATTTGAGGTGAAGTTGTTTTTGAATATAGAATGCAAAAATAGTTAGAAAGCTTTCCCAAAATTGCAGGGGAAGGTGATGGGGAGGGACTGGATATCTAATCCATTATTTTGTTCAACTTTCCAAATACATATATCTCCGCTATCTGAGACCAAGACCTCCCTTTCTGCCAGGGCAGCAGGAAATATGCCCCTGTTCTCATAATATTGTCCCCTGGAGCAAAACATACTCTATCTAGAATTAAGCTGTGACAAGGAGTTTCCCACCCAAATTTGGGGAGTAGTTTGTACACACTTTGGACCCAAAGTTCTGGGTGCTTATCCAACTTCAGATCCCAGATTTGGCAAGAAGTATACCTGAAATTAATTTTAGAAAACCAGTGGGTTTTGAATATTGTCATAAAACTAAAGTGGAAGTTTATATGAAGGACAGCATGAATTATTTGAGTGTTGTGCAAGCTTGTTTGTTTGGATTGGCTTTGTTTAATATTTTCCAATAGCATGTGGAAACAGAACCCCTGTTGTTTCTGCACCATCTGTGAATAAACAGTCTTACTCCTTGCACCTGTCTATGAATTTATTAAACACAGGAGCAGATAACCCTGTGTTTAGCAATGTACAGATTCACACTAGTCAGGTGTGGAATCCATTTTACAGCACACAGGTTATGTATACAGTGATACTTGCCAAGCATGGGGCTGGACTTGATTTCACTAGCTTTCAAATGGTGCTATTAGATATATCTTAGTTGACCTGTTCGGATGGCGTCAGCAGGACCTTCTGGAATATATTGCTTCTTCCAACACTATTGGTTGGGATCTTGCATCTGGTGTAGTCCAGTGGGAAAAAAGAAACCCTTGAAACTAAGTCTTGAAAGAGATTGTTATTTCTATGCTTTATTTATATGATGCTGCATGCTGAATTATATTTTTATCCTTATTTTTTCTCTGTGTATAACCTGTATCTTAAAATTTTGAATAATACCATGGCCATTATAGATCTTTTATTTATTCAGGAATCTCATCAACTTCAGGATATTTTTCTTCCATGAACGATTAGTTCAATTCAAAGGGACCCAGCATCACTGTAAACTAATATGGCCTTCAGTATCACATAGGCTAATAATGTCAGTGATACCTTTACTGCAGTTTTTTAAGTGTTATGAAAATAAAACAGTAAGCAAACAAGTTAGCTACCATTGAAGGGTCAACATTTACTAGCAGTCATTGCTCAGTGGTATCTAATTGTTTGCATTTGCTCAATGAGGGAATACTACAGTATGTCAGATTGTGCTTGTTGTCAGTTGTCACTATTGTTAAATAATTGCTTTTTAAGACAAATCTCCATGAGTATGTTTACCTTTCAAAATAATGTCTATAGCTTTCTTTGGAATGGAGAAGGAAAAGTATAAATTATGAGGGTGGTTGAAAGGGGAACAAGAATGGAAATGGGCAATGCCTGATGTTCAGTTCCAGATCTGCAACTGACTCCATATATGCCAAGTCCCAGTGATGGGTAAAGAAAAAGGCCCAGTGGTTTAATAACTGTTGAGATCAACTGCAGTAGGATCCAGTGTGAGGTACTGGACCTGAGGCCATCAGTTTTTAAAATAGTAAACTATTTTTACATCATTTCTTGATTTTTTTTTTCTTTCCATGTCTTTATTTACTTTTCTCTCTTCAGTTTTTACCTCTATCTGCATATCATTTTCTTTATCTGGTAGCCACCTTGAATAGACCTAGAGCTCCTGAGCAATCTTAGAAGACTCATTATTTATGGGAAGATTAAAAGCAATAAGCAGAGTCAATGAGCACAGTCACATCAATTTTAATGCCATAGCAGTGAGGAATTTAATCAGTTCACACAAAGATTTTGTAGTGCAGCATTGCAATCAGTATGCTAAACCTAGTCTCATTCTCACTGCATCCTTGGACTTGCATACAGGATGGAGACACAATATCAGATCTTGCTTTGAAGCAAGAGACCCACTACAGTTTCTGGTAGATATATATATCATATCATACCATTTCCTCCCCCTTTGGTTGATAAGTCACTAAACAGCTATCTAGAGACAAAATCGATCAACTCCACTGTCATAAGCTTTGAAATTCACTCTGAAGGGGGAAAAATGGCTGAATGTGACTGCCACTCCTCTACCCCTGCTCCAACCTCCCCCTGCTAAGCTACTGCATCTGGATCTCTCCAGTTTCTCAAAATATCTCTCAAAACATGGTGCCAAGACTTGCACATAATACTCTAGCTGAGACCTAACAAGTGCTAAGTAGAGTGAGGTTATCACCTCTCAGCTCTTACCTATGTTATCTCTATTGATACAGCCCAAAATTGCATTTGATTTTTATTCTATTTTGCAAAAACAAATTCACTACATTACTGACTCATAATCAGTTGGGTATTTAATTTACCAGAACAACTTACCGGAACATCCAGGTTCTTCTTAGCTGCATTACTGTCTAGCCATTTATCCCTAACGGTATTTCTGCACCTGTTTTTACTTCCCAAGCTGTAACACCTTTATTGTTCTTTGAATTTCATTTTGTTTTCTAGTGCTTACTTCTCCAATTTATCAAGAGCCTTTTAAATTCTAATCCTGTCTTCCAATGTGTATAGACATCCACCTAACTTTAATTCTATCTAGCCCACATTTCATAAGTTTACTTGTCATGTGAGACAATGCCAAAAACCTCACTAAAGTCCAAGTGAGGTTCATATGTTGCAATTGCATAAACCAGAACAGGTCTCTTTCTAAAAGTATTCTTGTATCCTTAATGACCATGAGCAGTGAAGACTTTACTAGCCAAGGCATCATAGATAGTGAATTTTGGAACTGAGTTATGGGCCTAGTTCAGAAAAACACTTAGTACATTCTTTACATTAAACAAAAGCTTAACTCTCATTATCCTAAATGGAACTTAAACAAATATTAAATGCCTTACCTAATCAGAGCTATTAATATTATTACAGATCTTTATTTGTAAAATACCAGCATGGTATCAAAAGTCCATTCCAAACCAGGTAACACATGCCAGTTTCTAGAGCTGACACAAGGGCTAGATATGTAGCCACCTTTGACTTCCTTAACCCAAAGGACCAGGTGCCCATTTATGGGTGCCAGTCTTCTTTGTGAGTTCAGAACATGGCTAAGTTCACACCACCAAATTCCAAAGCCAAATGCTTTCCCTGAAGTGCCACTGTCCACCAGCAGTCTCAAATATATCATCCTAGCCCAAACATGCTCTGTCTTTTGCATACTTTAGTCATACTATTAATCCTTTGGAATATGCAATTTTAACTCTCCTAGCTAATCTTCAAAAGGCATTTACAAATGCAGACTGTATTGCACACCATGAAATAAAACTTGATGCTGAGTCTTATTTTAATTTGGAAAAGAAATCAGATACTTGCACAGCAATCTTAACTTCCATCTTTTCAAATCCCATGACCCATCAGAAACAAATCTTTTTCCCTTTACAATAACTTTGAATGAAATAATTTAATTGGTGATCTTACAGAGAATACTCGATCCAAATAAAGTACTACTGTGCCATTCTCTGTTGTTCCTGAAGACAAAGATATTTTTCTTTGTTTAATTTGAATGCAGTGACGGATAGCTGCATTACTTCTAAGCAAAGGAAAACACCATTTTTCTTAATTTAGTTTAAAAGATTCATGGTGCTAAACACCAATAAGAAGATATGCCACATTTGCAAAGGTAATTTGATAATTCATAATAGCAGCAAACTACTCTCTCAGTAGAAATGCATTTACAAACAAATTTGCTTACAACATCTGTTACAATACTTATCCTCTGTCAGAAATTGGGGTTAGGGAAAGCAGAACTTGTTTTTCACATAACATCATCATTTTGAAGCCCCCTGCTTTGTACATTTGGGAGATTATAGAGATTCTGTCTTCATCTGAAAATCAGGCAAAGGATAATCCTGCAGGGAAAATGCCAAAAAAGTGAAGTAATCTATTAGTTCAATCTGTTAACTATGGTATTCCTAAAAGCTCAGGAACACTGTCCAACTTTGTCCACCTGCAACGGAATCTGCATATTGGGCAGCCTAGGCAGCTAGGAATATGCCTAAAAGGGCTGTGCAAAGCTTCGGTCCCTGACTTGATTGAATGGAGATTTGGCCCAATCCGGTGGCTGAATCTCCAAATCCGAATCAAATCAGGAGACCTTTTAATCTCCCGAATTGAATCAGAACCCTCCAAATCAATTCAGAGAGATTTGACAAGTCAGACATAGACACAGCTTTAAATGTTTTTTCTATATACCTCAAGGTACCAGGTGGCTCATCAATGCTGCGATGCTGGGGCGGATGGAGCATCCCATAAGACTGTGGGGGGCTCCCCTGCATGCTCGGCAGCAGACCTGGAAGTGGACCAGAAGCACAGCCAGTCCACTTCCAGGGGTCCACTGGGTCTGCTGGGGAGTGCATGGGGGGACTCCCCTTGCACCACACCTGGCTCAGTGACTAGTGCCTCCTGGGTCTGGGGGGGCACCCAGGGTCCCCCCGTGGCCAGTTGCTGAGTTGTGGGGAGCATGGGCCAGTTGCTGAGTTGGGGGGTGGACTCCTGTGGGATGCTCCATCCATCCCAGCATCGCAGCATTCACAAGCCATGCCTGGTACCTTGAGGAATGTAGAAAAAACACTTAAAGCTGTGTCCATGGCCGAATCACTGATTCTCTGAATCAGCATCGAATCATCAGATTCGGATTCAGCAGAATCGAATCAGGGACAGTGATCCGAATCAATGAATCAAATCACTGTCCCCAATTTGGGCTGAATCCAAATCCAAATCGAATATGGCCTGTTTCACACACCCCTAATTGCCTAAGAGGCCCAAAGCATGTGCCACTTTGCTCCCTCTGGAGAATTTGATCATGTTGCTGAGGTTTGTACTCAGGACTATTCCATGCCATTCAGGCATGCTCCTGACCTGTCTGCGATGGCTAGTTTATGAGCTTGGGCACACATTGGGCAGGCACAGGAACTAATCTCTTATCAGTACTTCTTTGATTACCCTGGGAGCTATATAGAGGAAGCCAGGATCCCACACAAAAGGCCAAAACTATGGAAAAAAATCTCTGAACCAAGTTGCCTTGACTCCCTTTTGGCACATCTACACGAGACACTACTACACAGTTGTTATGGTGCATTTATTTAGTACTTGTAGTAACAAATACTAAATAAATTGTCAGTAACTGGAGATACTGTGCAATAGTGCTGACAAACATCTTCTAGGTGACACTACTGCATAGTAGCCTAATAATACTGTGCAGTAGCATATTAACACTGTCCCTGCTGTGATGCGACACTGTGCAGTATTTTTCAGCTACTGCTCAGTCAGCTTCTTTTGCAGACATACCCTGTGTAGTCTAGAATGTGGTTAGAGCCTGGCTATATCTAGAGCCTGGATCCACATAACCATAGACTTACTGAGACAGTAGCCATGTGTGCTGTTCCTACTAGGGGCAGCAGTATCATGATGCAGATCTTGCTTGCTGCCTGAACATGAAAATTTGGTTCCCCTGGGAAAAAAAAAATCAATGTGCTCAGGATTGGGCTGTTTGAAGGAGATTATGATATGTGTATATAAAATCTGTATCATACGCCATGAACCTTGGGACTATATAACAGACCTAGGGTGGAATAACTGTTGTATAGTTATCTATTTAAAATGAACCCATTACTCATGGGCAATGAAGAATTTTCATGTAGCCTATGCGCTGTAATTTTTTCACATGTGCATATCACAGTTAATGAGACCAGTTTATATGTATTATTGCTTATACTTTGGTAATGTTAAATATTCAGCTGCTATTTTATAATGATGAAGTTTGTGTTTTTTTACACTTTTTATTCCTCCGTCAAATCCTTCCACATGAGTAACTAGGAAAAACCTGATTGACAGTGATCAGTGGCAGCTTCATGGGCATGCACAGGAAGTAAAGGTAGATAATGAAAGTAAGGTACTGAATATAAGAATTAATAACATTTCATAGAAAGATAAATATGCAGATTGTTTCCATTTCCTCCTTGACTACAAATGCTTTGTCACTTAAGAATAAGTGCCTTGCTTATTGTTTTATTGTTCTGCCCTGAAGTTAATGACCCCAGAACCTTTAGACCTTATAAACTGTCTTTATGTCCCAAATGTTACCTATCTATGGGGAAGAGGTCTGCTGGGCTTTAAAACCTTCTATCATCCACCAAAGCCATGGAAAAGAGCAGAGATATTAGCACTTGCAAAGTTTAAATCAAGCTCTCTTGACTAAGTGTTAGGTAATTTATACATTCTCTCTCTCACACACACACACATGTTAATAACAAACTGGATATAATCACATAATGAAATTTAAAATTGGTATTTGGAATTTGGAATGCAATTTTAATCTTAATAGATCAAAATACAGGTTATGAAGCTCCTGTTATTAAAGCTGTTAACATGTTTAAATGTTATTGCTTTTGTGTATGTGTTTAATTACCATCCTCTGCAGTAAACAATCTGATATTGTTGCCATCATAATTAAAATGCGTGCATTGCAAAGAATGACCACACTCTCTAATTTTAATTCCAGTTGAGGATAGTTTATCATTTCCCATAAAAAAAGAGTAAACAGCAGCACCTTCCTTATCAAGAGCTTTTGGAAAGAAACCTTTCAAAAATTATAGCAGGATGCTTGTATGAAATGAATGTATGCTTGATGAAAATCAAGCTTGTATGCTTGATGAAATTGTATGCTTGATGAAAATCAAGTATGGTTGGGAGCCAATCTAATCATCATCATATGAAAAATGAATCATAGCAAATATATAATGCTCCCCTTGAAGCTTCAGAGGTACCAGGAAGCTTTCCCCAGGCCTGCAGTAGATGGAGATCCCTGTAGCTTCTTTAATTTCCTTCTTCCACACACATGTCCATTTGCCCTGCCTCCTTTATAGGATCTCAACTTTGGAGGCTTGGGGAAAAGGACGGTAAGTGGAAAGTAAGCAAAAAGTAGAGGAGCAAGATGGCAGCTCTTGATGTCCTCTACAACATTGTTTCTCAACCCATGGTACACATACCCCTGGGGGTACATGAGACATGGGCAGGGGGTACACAGATGCTGCATTTTGGTCTTTGCCTGCTCAGGCTGGAAGTTCTGGCCACCACCCCTCCCACCGTGTCTAGGGCTTTCACTCCCCAGCGTTAGTGTACCGGGGGCTAGGGGGGGAGGCCCCACGCAGGCTGCTTTGCCCTGGGCCGCGGTGGAAAAAGTGGGACTTGGTTCACAGTGGTGAAACCGGAAGTACCACGTTGGGACTTCCGGTTTTGTTTTCGCCTTGTTGATCATCAGGGGGTATGTAAGGTACCAAAGGTTGGGAACCACTGCCCTACAAGAGACCATCTGCTTTCATAGTCCCTTTACTCTTGTATAGGAGGGCAGTGGGGTCCCATCTGTGGGCTAATAGAAGCTTTCTGCTAGATGGAATAGATTTCAGGAGGAACTGTGGCCAGCACTGGATGAATTATTGCCCAAAAGTACTTTACCTTAACTGACTATTAGAGTTTCAGCCTAGTTAAACCATGACCTTCATATTGTGTATTTCTTCCTATTTGTCTGGGGCAATATATTGCATTTTACTGCCTAACACAATTCTTAATTTCATGTATTAGGGAAAG
>NW_005842311.1:932695-985146 GCF_000455745.1 Alligator sinensis
ATCAACAGATTTATTAAAGAAGTTGTGCAAGAGACAAGGATTTCTTAGGATGATATCTTTTACCGGACCAACTATATAGTTGGGATAGAGTTAGACAAGCTTTCGAATGCAAGACGTTCTTCATCAGGTCTGACTAGAACAAGCTAGGCACAGCATAGTAAAGAATACCTGGGGGTGAGGGATAATTGCTAGGGAGAGCAGACGTATAGGGTGTTTTTACTTGTGCCCCAGGGGTGGCGCAGTGGGGAAGGAGGGTGCTTTCATTAAAGTGGTTCCAAGAGCCATTCTAATTAAAGCACTGCAGTGTCTTTTGTATTCAGCCTCCTGCACTTCAAAATGGTGGTGGGGATGCTTTAACTAAAGCTCATCAAATGAGCTTTATTTAAAGTGCCCCTGCCACCATTTTGAAGTGCGGAGATACTGAATACATGAGACACGGAAGTTGCTGGAGCATGCTAATTAACATACTCCTGCAGACTTGTTTAATCGAGTCTGCTCCAATGTGCTATAATTGCGGCACATTGGAGCAGCCTCCCCCCACATGTACAGGCACCTACAATTAGCTAAAGAAAAGAAGCTGATTACTGGGAGACTAAGAGCTGTCAAAAGGGAAGAAAGTTATTCTTGCTTTTCCTGTGTGGAAAGGATTTGGGGGTCAGGTAAAATATGATATTCAATAAAACTAATATCAATGTATAGTCCTTGGTTCTAGGTGTCCAGCTGTCTTACAAATTATTGTTCCCAAATTCACCTTTTAAAAGTGTTAGGTAGATTTTCCTTGAGTCCGAGAATGGGGAGCTCATAGAAGGAGTGGTAGTTCTATGAGAAATACGCTTCTAATGACAGGTGTGTGTCTCTGGCCCTTATATTTTGCTGTGAGAGTTCATTCTGGTACGTAGTTGCTGTTTAGGTCCAACTGAGGACATTTGGTGTATTGGAGCAGGTATACCACATTTTGGGAAAAACATGTGTTAGAACCGGGGATTCTGATGGTTTTGTTATTGAGGTTGTTATAAAGGTTATTGACTGCATTAACAGGAGAGATGTGCTAACAGATTAAGCAGAAGTTGAGATTGCTTTTATATGGTTGTAAAAACCATATAAGACATTCATTAATGATTATTTTGTATAGTCCATAATTTTAAGATTTTAAGACATACACTGTTTGGTTGCTTGTTTAGAAATAAATTATACCTTATACTAGTATATCACCTCTTACTGTGAACTTATAGTGCATAAATATTATTACTAATAAATTCCATAGCTAAATACTTAATAATGTATTTGTTTATTCTGTCTCTCTTTGGAAAGGTGTGCCAACAATCTACTTGCACTTTATCACAAATAGTTTTAGAAGTTATGTGGTTAATGACCTTGGTAAATAATGATTTATTTAAAACAATTAAATGATTTATCTACATTTTAAGCAGTTTGTTGGGAATGTTCTAAATTTAAGAGGTTTCATTTGATTGCAATTCAACACAGAAATTGCATATTGTTTCTTATCCCTGGCTGAATAAGCAATCTCTTGGAATCAGATATCTGGTATGTTTAATTAATTTTCAGGATCATGTACTTTCCACTATTATTGACTAATTTGTTAATTTTTACAATATTCCTGTCAAATAACATCTAAAAAAAATGAATAGTCATAAGCAGAAGGGAAGGCATGGCCATAGCCTAAGTAAAACTGACATTGTCATTTGCATAAATACTTGTATATACTTTCCAAAGCCAAGTTTTATCAACCCCCACCATTCAAAAACCAGGCCCTCATAAATCATGAGACTGATTAAAATTCTCATGATTTTTAAAAATGATAATTTTTAGGTGTTTTTTATTTGCCTTTTGGGTTGTGAGCTTTAAACGTACATGTTTTCAAGCTTTTTGCTACAATCTCAATAGCCTGAAACTTCCTTTTTTGATGCAGGATGAAATTGCCATAATTGAATCACCACATGAACTACAATTCATATGTAACCATAATATTTAACTTAAACATGTACTAAGCACTATGGACATCAGTGGAGGCTTGAGAGGGTGCCAAATACAGATGTATTTCTAAATTAGAGCCTTGATGACTACAATGGAGCTTGCTTTAAATTTCATCCATATGGCACCATCCCTATAGCACTGTAACTCTTGACATTTGTTCATCCTGGACTCAGTGCCAAGTCTGGAATCATCAACTCCATTTCCCGCCGCACCAAACATTTCTGAGAGGTGCCCTCCCCAAGTCCTAGGCCAACCTGACTTTGCTTATTAGTTCCTAGGCTCTGACAAGCTCACAGCACCAAGTGAAGTGACAGCAGAGCTGTTTCATTCTATTAGTGTAGATCTGACTTAGAGACAGAAGAGTGGCAGTTAGTTACGTTTGCAATTTTAAGTCATTTCCAAGGGACACTAGGGGAATTGTATATTTTAACAGCTAGAACTTTTTTGCTTATTCTAGAAAATATTTAAAATTGCATAACTGTTAATAGCATACATTTAATTTTCAGTTGAGTTTTACACTCAACTGATTCTGAATAAATATAAATTATTTAGGCCTACAAAGCAGTGACTACTCAGCACATTCAGTAATCTAGGACATTTAATTTTCTGGGCAAATCCTTTACCCTTCATAAAGCCTGAGCAGAAGGGTTTTGTTCAAGAGGAGGGGAGATCCTGCAGGTGTAACAGGGATTGCAGAACTGGAAGGCCTATTCATACAGTCCAGTGATCAGCAACATCCAGCCCACAAGTTGGATCCATCCCGTGGAGCCACTGATCTAACCTGAAGGCTTTGCCTCTGCCAACACTTGTCCCAGGGCTGGGCAGTAAGGGGCTACACTAGGGTTAGACAGCTGCACCCACACAGTTGACACTTCTAACCACCCCCTGTTCCCCGGCTTCAGCATAGGCACAGATTCCAGCTGGTGGGGAACTAAGCCAGGCTGGACAGCTTCCAGCTCCAACTACACTGCAACTGGTAAGGAGAAAGAGGGAAGAAGCAGCAGCAGTGTGAACACAACTTCCAGCTCCCCACCCCAGCCCAGCTCCCCACGAGCCAGAAGCTGCACCTGCACTGCTGCACCTGCACTGAGAAAGGTGGCAGCAGCACCATGGGTGAATTTACCAGCTGCTGAGATCCCCAGCCAGAGACCGGGAGCTGAGAAAAGTGAAACTGGCACAGCCCCCAGCTGCCTGGCCAGCACAGGCAAACCCCTCGTTGCTGCTGATGTATCACCAAAGCCACGCGACCCGTGCAAGACTGGTCCATGGCTTGAAAAAGTTGTTGACCTCTTTTTACGTCACTACTGTATATAATATCATGCCCACGTACCTAGTGCAGAGAATAAGTTTGGTCTTTAAAATGGCATGCTTAAAATCTGCTCCTTTTAGTTTAGTCTACAAACCCTCTTGGGCACAATAAAGAAGGAGGTTTTTCATAGCCAGGCTGTACAGGTAACATGCCTTGTTCATTGGCTTATCAGCCAATGTCCAATTTAAAGGCTCATAAAAGCAACAGCAACCAGAGTCTTCTCCTCTCAAGCTTCCATGAAGAAGCTGAATGCTCCCCAGGTGCCAAATTTCTGTCCTTGGCAGTCAAACAATAAAAATGAAGAACAAACAAGGTAGCTAATACTTTTCACCAGGTTCATCGCTTGTTTTTCCCATTCATGAATGCATCAGTTGTGCCATCTTCCTGTTTCTTCCATTATCAACAATAGCTATTCTAATTTCTTAATCACAGTACTGTGAGCAGCCCGCGCTGCTGAGGAACCCCAGCAAATGTGTTTGGGCCATGCACTAACATGGCAACAAATTCAAACAGATAAAACTTCAAATAAACTAAATAAAAAATTTAATCCCCTTAAAGGGTCTGGATATTTTACACTGAAGGCACAACTGAAAGGCAATGGAATTTTATTGGAGTCAGGAAAGATAATTTCTACAATCTTTAGTACTGTTAGTACATGAGAAGGAAAACTGCCTGTTTAACCCTCAGAATCCAATTTGCAAGGCTGGAAATTAGAAATTGTTTTTATTTACTCTTATGCACATAAACAGAACCCATTTAATATATGGAAATAATTGAGAAAATAAACTGTACACCATTTGACAAAGTTATTTTTCAGAGCAGAACAGACCTTTCACTCTGTTTTCAATATTAATCAAAATGGAGCCAGACAATACTGAGTTGTAGTGTTCCTTGTAGGCTACGTACCCCGTAGCTCTTTAGTGAGATGTGTGTCTCGACATCATGCTACTTCAATAACATGAAATAAAAAATAACAAAAAAAAGTCTATTTAATCATATAAAGCACCGGTCCTGTTTGCACATGACATTTATGTAAAGTGTCATGGAAGTGAATTATTTAATTGATATATAGCATTTCAAAATGTTAAGCAAGCATCTGCACAGCATTAGATCAGACATGCTTACCACAACTTCATAAGTAATTAACAAATAAGTAAATCATTTTCCTTTTCTTAGACCAATTTTAATGCTTTCATTTGTGATATAGGAATTTGGGAATTTATTCCAGCCTCAGTTCTGGACTATAGTCTGGCCCTAAAGAGGAGAACCTTCTTATCTGTAATTACCATGGTGGAGGGGCATTGTCAGGACAGTCTTTATAGCCTTATTCTGTTTCCCTGCACTCTTTTACCACCTAAAATAATGAGCATGGCAAATCATATGTAGAAAATTGGAGCATGCCACACTGATTTTTTTGGCCTGCAGAACAGCTCTGTGTGACAATGGAAAAAATAATGCCTGGCACTTCTTCTATTTATACCACTGGTTATATGAACCGCTGTCCCAGCCCAGAGTTCAGGAGACAAGAATAAATGCAGGCAGCTTGGCCCTTTCGAGTTAAGGCCTGCTCTGCTGACTAGGAGGCACAATCCAGGATCTTGTCAAGGGGTTACCATTTTTCCCCCTGGAAAAAAAAAAGCAAGATTTTGCAACATGATAGCAGATACAAATACACTGATGAAAGGGAGCACACTTATACATTTCTGCTCATGAGCCAGTTTATTAATCTCTTGATGTGAAGCACTTTTATTCATTTAAAAAGTTCTATCTTTCAAATTTTCCTTTGGAAGGATTTGAGCTGTACAAAGAAAATTTGACATCCTTTTGAACAGCAGTTTTAGTCTTCTGGAGGTGTAATTTAGTGTATTCTACAGCCTTTGTGAATTCTTTTCCTTTCAATTATTTTGTTTCTGGTAATGATGAGCTCTGAACAAAAGTAACCATGTGGGCAATTTCCAAATTCTAAGCAGTTCACATTTAATGGTGGTTATAAAGTTATCGTAAGTAGCAGGAAGAGCTGCTCTAATAATCAATTTCTAATTAGTTTTGGTGACATTATGCTGAGTAAAATATAGGGATTTGGTCTGGGGGGTGGTTCGTGGGGGGGCATTCTTTGTTTGTTTGTTATGCTTTTGTAGTGTGGACTAATTGCCCCATCAACAGGTTTGCCTTGTTATAGTTTCAAGAAATAAATAGATTTAGATTGCATTTGGAATAGGCATGAACTGGAAGAAAAGCTGCATGTAATTCTAATAGGGCAAACTAAGGAATTGCACTTTTCTACTACGATGTGCATCGCTTCACAAACACAAACTCTGAATGTTTGTGTGTGTATTTATCTGTTACAATGAACTGTTAGCCTAGAATTAAGCTTGATTAACTGAGTTATTGCAAACACCAAATGATTAAGAAATCATGAGTCACCCCTCCCTGTTCCCCAAATTAGTATAAATAAAAACATTTAATCTGCATTTGGGTTCTTGAATCAGCAGTGAGCACTAAGGTCATGCTTTAAGATTTTTCGTAGATGCCTAAAAACTAAAAAGCTTTTTTTCTAAATGGAAGCTGAAGTGCTTCCATTTTTAAATGGAATTGAGAATGGTTTAAAAACAGGTTCAATAGAGGATGGATTCAGTAGACCACAGGTAAGTAAAATGCACGGTGACACAGATAAAGGCCAAAAAAGTAGAGACAATATGGAAAGCTTTTACAGTGTTTTATGGGAAATTAGTAGGGGAATTGGCTAGTCATTAAAGAGGTTTATATATTAATGTGAGAAGCATGGGAATTAAGCAGGAAGAATGGGAAGCCCTAGTATGATCACCGAAGTATAATGTAATTGGGATAATTAAGATTAAGTGAGGTAATTCACATGACTGGAATACTGTCATGGATGTATATAACTTGTTCAGGGAGGACAGGGGGAAAAATGGATGTGCTCTTGCTTTGTAAATAAAAGAAACAGGCTTGTTCAGAGGTGCACTATGAAGCTGAAGTATAGCCTGTTAAAAGTCTCTGGGTCAGGTAAAAAGGAAGAACAGCCAGAGTGATGTTATGGTGGGTGTCTGCTATAGACTACCAAAATGGGTAGAGGCGCTAGACAAGGCTTTTCTCAAACACCTAACTGAAGCATCCAGATCGCAGGATATGGTGCTGATGATAGGTTTTAATTACCATGATATCTGCTGGGAAGATAACACAGAAGTGCACAGCCAGTCCACTAAGGTTTTGGAGTGTGTCAGTGAGCTAGGGGCTCCTGCTGCTTTAAGAGGAGAAAGCAGCAGGCTTCGTCAGGAGATAGCTGAATTTGAACCAGCTACATTTTGGATAAGCAGCTAGGAGAAAGCCCACAGCAGCAGGATGCATTTTAGGTAGGGGTGTACAAAGCAGGCCATATTCAATTTGGATTCAGATTTGGCCTGATTTGGGGGATAGTGATTCAATTAGTTGATTTGGATCACTGTCCCAATTCAATTCAGATGAATTCAAATATGAAGAAGATATGATGAATCAGTGATTTGGCCATAGGCACAGCTTTAAATGCTTTTTCTACATACCTAAATGTACCAGGCACTGCTCCTGAATGCTGCGATGGTGGGGAGATGAAGCATCCTGCAGGAGTGCAGGGGGAGCCCCCACGTGCTCAGCAGCGGACTGTCCCCACCCCACCCCTTGGCTCGGCGATCGGCTGCAGTGGGATCCTGAGTGCCCCCCAGGCTCAGGAGGCATCAGTCACCAACCCCGGGGGCAGGGAGGGGTCCCCCGTGTGCTCTGTGGCGGACCCGGAAGTTGACCAGAAGTGCTTGTGGTCCACTTCTGGGTCCACTGTCGAACACACTGGGGACCGCCCCCACACACTCCCGTGGGACGCTCCATCTGCCTCACCATCTTAGCAATCACGAGCCACCTGGCACCTTGAGGTATGTAGAAAAAATATATAAAGCTGTGTCTATGTCCAAATTCTTGAATCTCTCCGAATCAATTCAGAGAAATTAAAGGGTCTCCTGCTTCGATTTGGATTCGGAGATTCAGCTGCCGAATCAGGCCGAATCTCTACTGAATTGAACCAGTGACTGAAGTTTCACATAACCCTAGTGTTAGGTAACCAGGGAGCAGTGTTCGAATTACACTTTGACTCTGGGGTAGGTGGGGGCTGCCAAAAAAATCAGGCTGCCCATCACGATGCCCTAATAAAATCCCTAGAATTCTGACCCCTCCCTCAGTTATGATTGTCATATCTTACAGGGGGCTTTCATCTCTTATGGGGAGGGGGTCAGTCCCATCATTCAAATCTTGCTGGGGAGGAGTGCAGGGCAGCAGAATCCAAACAGCTTGTTAGGCTGAACAGGAACCTTTGGCCCATTTTTAAAGGCAGCAGTCAGATGACCAGAAGGGGCAAGGCTTGACTGTATAAGCCCAGCCTCTGAGCAGTCTGGCAGTCTATGCCTGCAGCAGAAGGTGTTTAGAATAGAGCTGACTGCCAGGAACAGGAGGTACCCAGTGAGCTGGGGAATCAAGTTAGCTCCTTATGGGAGGACTGTGGCAACTGTTATAGCCCTAAAGGGGTTTGGTATGAGTTGCAACCAGAGGGTTAACACTTTGTTTAAATACTGGAGCTAGGTACAGCAGTTGCACATAAACTGGTTTAAGTGATCAGAAACTGTTTCAAACCAGTAACAGAACAGAAGCTCAGTGCACATAAGCCAGTTTCAAAATGGCTCGAAACTGGTTTAAGATAAACCTGGGTGAATGTATTATCAGACTTAACTGATTTAAGTCAAACTGGTTTATGAAACTTCTGTCCCAGGCCCCTCCCTGGTTCAAGTTAAAACAGTGTCTCCCACCATGCTTTGCAGCCCTGGGCTGGGCTGGGCTGTGGTGTGTTGTGTTGTCTGCTCCAGAGAGTAGGGCTGGAGCAGTGATGGCTGGCTGATAAGGGGGTGGGGAGGCAGCCTCCGCCAGGGGGTGGGGCAGACACTGCAGCACAAGGTGTAGCTTAGTACATTTATCAGAGAGCACTATACACCTGTCTTATAAATCATCTATTAGATATAGGACATGATCATTTTCTTACACAGGTCAGTGGAAGTTTCAACACTGCATGAGTCTTTTTATAAATCATGCTGCTTATGAGTAAAATGAACAATTAATTCCTCTTTTATTGGGTCAGCACTTGTGGGTGTCCAGAACCCACATACTCTGCCACAACAGAAAGAAGAATTGCTAATCATGAGTACATGAAGCATTCAGTGCATTAGTCTTCATTTGGTTTTGTTCTTAGGTCTGTTTGTCTCCAAGAGGGGGTGTTTTTATCTGCTCCGAAAAATGATTATGTAGTATCTTATACTCAGCAGATCTGACGTACCTGTTCAGTGGCAAAGAGTAGTTTGGGTTTGTATTACTTTGATGGCCCTATAACAGAGAGTGAGCTGGATTCTTTTCTAACTCATCAATCATCAACAGATTGCTAAGTAATTTCCAGTGTTATGGGCATCTGTGCAGGGATGTGGAGCTGCTCTGTAATTATGAATAACAAAGGCCCTTGGTTACACCAGTGGAACTCCCCTAACAAACATAGTGCAGCACAGCTATAATTGAGGTCAGCATTTAGCCAGCACAGCTTTTATTGCTGGTAGGAAAGGTTGGGCCAGAATGATCACAGCTTGACTTTCATTTCCCAATCTAAGTTTGCAGCGATAGCAGGTAAAGGGAAAACTTTTTTTAATAACACAGACTATTCCATGTGGTCTGGAAATGGCAAAAGTGTAATACATGCCATGTTGTAAAAATCATTCTTCAGAATAGAGGTGCATTTTAAGGAAGGCTGTGGAGTATTATAAAAGTGCACACATTTAATTACAAGGTAGAAAACAATAACTAAACCATTCATCTTAAATAATTGTAAAAGAGTATTTAAGCATCAAGCTTCTCGCGAGTCTTGAGACCTGGGGCCTGATTCTGCTGCTCTGTTTTGATTTCTGTTTGAAATTGGAAGATGAGGCCTGACCTAAGCCCTTTTGTGCAGGACTGGTTGATTCAGGGGATTGATAATGATCTTTAGAATAAGTGACCGATAGTTCTTATGGCTCTTCAGGATCCACATGAATGTGTTTGGACTCAATCCAGCTCCTAGTGGATATGTAGCTATATCACTAACTCTTTTGTGCTGATGATCTGAGTGAGTAGAGGCTAAACTCTGTCTTGCAACTGGAGACATATCCTTCCATATCAAAGTTTGGGACACAATGACAGAGCAGTATCATGAAGCTTCCTTGTTAGCTGCTTATGCTGTATGGATTCTGTAGGGTAAAAAGATGACTTTATAGTGAGTAAGGTTCCAGTAGTATTCTCTCTCTCTTGCTCTCTCCCCCTGCTGTGTTAGGGGTCTTGACTCCCAGAATGGTCTTGTAATTCAGCCTCTCTGTTGTCTTGTAAGTAAGAGTGTGTGCAGGTTGTACACTATTTGACTTCCCAAAGGAACTGTAGATCTATTTCCACTTGGGGTTAAAATCATTGTGGGTTACTAAAGGTTATACATTGGATACCTAAACCATACCTAATCTGGACAAGTCACTAAGAAGGCATCTATTTCAACAGTGGTAATTAAATCACTTTTGCAATCTGTCAGAAAAAAATAGTGAAAATAAAACACTTGAGATTAAAGGGCCTGCAGCTCTAAAAATGATGTAAAAAAAAGGAAGCAAGCATTTGAAAGGATCAGTGCTGGATTATGACATGCTCAGGCCCTAAACTATGTCCAGTTTAAGAGGCTCCATATGATAAAAATTATCCAATGTATGTATATTTTTGTCATATTAGAACGAAAATGTCCACATTTAGAGAGTCATTTTCCCATATCTCCTTTATTTACCAACTGATTATTATAAAACTTGATATTGAGTCAGGGTTTTTTTCTTATTTAGAGGCTCTTCATATTGTGAGGCCCTAAACTGTAGCTAAGTATCTTAAGCCTAAATCCAGCACTGGAAAGGATCTAACTTTACAGTTATTCATGGCTATTTTGTCTTTATTAACTCACTACATTGGTCTGAGTAGCATATCATGGGGCTAAAATTATAGCAAAAAGAGGTCAGTTCTGTTTCTTAAACCCTAATCCTGCATTTATATTTATATAGATAAACTCACAGGATGCAGACAAAGCTCTGTTAATTACACTGGGACTTCACATGAGCATAAGCATCTGTCTGCACTGATTGGATTGCAGGATCCATTTTTGCAAGATTGCAGGAACGGGGATTTGGTCCCCATTGTGTTATTTTTATACTGTGTTGCATTGTGCCATGAACAAATAGGTTACACCATTAAATAGTCTCTGTCATCATAGAAATCGCACTAACTGGGGCATACCCTTGCTATTAATGGCACCCATGTTATTAAAATGACAGCTTAAAAAAACCAATTTATTCTTAATAAAGACTTCTGGTGTGTTTATGTACATATCACTCAGTTGATCTCTGTCACAATTTCCTCCAGGCCATAATGGGAATAATAAAACTTAATTTTCTTGCATGAGGTGGTGTTAGGCTTACTTTAACAATCCCCTTTAAGAGCTATATTTTATGTCATCCTTCTTAAGAAGGTGCAGCAAAAGAGTCTTGGCACTGATGGTAGAAAGAAATCTGTTTAAGTGAACTGTGTGCTTTCAAGGGTCCAGAGATGGGTGCAGGCTAGGCTAGTGTAAGCCACTCCTCCTTCTGCCTCCTGGCATGCCCATTGACTAGGAACTTCAACAACAGGAACAGTGTAGGGGCTGTATTCACTAGCTCTAAACTGCTTCTGAACTAGGGACATTCTTCTGGTGGTGATTAATTTAAAGCCCCTATACACACCACCGTCACAGCATACAGGAGATACATTGGGCCCTAGAGAATAAAGAAATGTAAAGTATACTTGTTTATAAGCAGTGAGATTTTTCTTTTGCAGTCACAAGCTTCTCTCTCTCTTTGACGCTGTACTTCTCCACCTTGTATCTTGGTATCATGCTGGGATAATAACTGAAGTCAGGCATCACTGTTGTGTAAATATAAATGTGACCCAGAGGAAAGAATGTATTTTATCTTTGAAAGGACTCAACACTGAGAGAATGAAAAGCTTGCAATGTACCATACATAATCCAGTAGCATGAAGATACCTTACTTTGAATTACTGGCAGATTAAATAAACAGGCTTGAAAGGCACCCATCTCAAATTGCACAACTTTCTTTCTCTTTTGTGCAACCAGACATATTAATGATTTCTAGTGCAATGCTTTTCAGATATACAATGGAAAATGTAATCTCTGGATAGCAAGGATGGAGTATTATCTGCAAATTTGAATAATATGTTTCCAGACAATTTAGGATATCATCTTTTAAGCAACACCTGATATGCTGAAAGCATCTATTTATGTTTGACACTTCACACCTTTGGCAGTTGGGTGGGCTGTATATTCCATCATCCTGACATATTGCAACACAACTCAGTATGACACAATGGATGACTGAAAATTAGATGTTGAATGAAAAATTTGCTAAATCATCACCTATCATCTATTTAAAGCTGAGTGTAAGAAGACAGATTGATAATTACCCAAATTAAATCAGCAATCAGTACAACTTCAGTTCTTCGTTATACAATACAAATACGTGTGCTTCAGCTAATGTTTTCAATTCTGTTGTGAGGTACATGGAATTAACTCACATCGGGCCCATTCGGAAACCTCGTCTTCTGGCCAGGAATTGAGCAAGACTATTCACAAGGGTAATGTACTACTTGGATAGCACAATGGTTATAGAAGTAGTCTCCAGTGCACTTAGACATTTTTTGAAAGCAGTGCTTAAAAGGAGCATCAATAAAACTACAACACTCATAACATAGAGGTGAAGTGTAAGTTAATGTATATGACCATCTTCTTGTGGCCAACTGCACCCATCATCAGTTAGTCCCCTCTGCCACCAGTCACAATAGCAAGGCTAAACTAAGCATGCTCCATGTGTCGTGTCTACAAATGAAGCAGGTAGACTGTAAGCTAAAGGATTCAAAGTGGCTCCAGCCTCATCCTGATCAGAATCATCCTCTCTGGGATGATAACTGTCTCTGTTAGCTGTCCCTTTCTTGAGCTGCTTGTCTTTTGTCTTAGAGAAGGACTTTATATATGAGCTTTTGTTGGTAAAGACTTCTTGAGCCTCCTTTCTCCTTGAAAGCACTGAATGCAAATGAGCCATAATTCTATCCTAAATGTGTTCTTGATTCCCTGACCTGTATCACCACTTCTTTTTTTGCCTCTCAAAAATGATAACACCATGCAAATAGATATCTTAAGAAACAACAAAATGTATTACAAATTACCAAAATGTAAACTGGTCTTATTAAGAACAGAAAGATAATACAGTCAGATTTCATTATGCATATGTTATAGGAGTAATTGACTTTCGCTATTTCAAGACATTCGATTTACATTCTGGAGATATTCACAGAGACAGACCTCATAACAAACTATCTTTCAGCTCAAAATTAAAAAAAAATAGGCTGAAACTATCGCCATGATATTAATTCAGACAATGAAGAAGTAATTAAATGTCTTTAACTACCTCCCTTTTAACTGTCTCTCACTCAAATATTTTTCCCTCTTCTCCATTTTTACTCTTTTGGTAAATGTGGCAGTTCTGGGAATGCTCTCTGAGTTCTCTTATCCTATAAACATCTTATGAATAGAGATGAGCCCATAGCATCTCTAGGGTGCATTTACCTCCAAATATGTAAATTGATGGTTTGAATGTTTTTAGCCTAGATTCAGACTTCACATACCTTTTTACAGGTGAATTAGCCAAACTCTGGACTCATACGTTCCCATATTCTTGAGTATTCAATATCTTAATCCAGGTCCAAGCTTTGCCATTTAGAATAATTCTGTGTATAGCCCATATGTACTTTTTGTCCGCTATGTACAAAGGACACCTAAAAGAAAATAGTTCTAGACCCTATACTCCAAGGGCTATAGAGGAAAATAGTAATTTTCTTCATTTATGTTGTTCTTGCCTGTATTTCTCAGTTTTGGAAATGGTCAGCATGAATAATTTGTATCATAACATGCTCCAGCATATTGGTTCATTCCATTATTAGAAATGCTCACCAAGTCAGTACCTAGGGTTTTCCAGCTGCTGTCCTCTCTAAGAACTTATTAAACTGGTTTCTGAGAGCTGATGAGCTCACAGTCCGAGATAATATGTCTGTGGTGTTGTACACTAGTAAGTACTAGTGCCTTTTTATCATTTTTAACCAAACATAACAGAGAGAGCACACAAAAGGCTAGAAGTTCTGACAGTGATCAGAACAGAGTTGCTCAACAAACTGATTTTGAACCATAGTGTAATTCTGCCTCAGCAGAGCCCATTAGTATTGCTGACCTTGATGCTGCCAATTTTTTCCTCTAAACATCTGCTGTTGGTGGCGGGTGATAGAGAAAAGGACATAATTTGGATCTCCTCACAGTTAGATGAGATTTGTTCGAATTCCCTTCATCCTAACTAAAAAGTGAACACACAGTTAACTGTGCAAAAAATTGCTTGAATGTTACCAGCTGCTTTAAATCATTTGGATGGTGACACAGTAAGTCTAGTCGTTCCATGATTAGAGGTGAAATATGAAAACAATATTTATTGGTTATAAACAGGTGTTTATGCTCAGTATTTTGTAGATATTGTTTAAGATGCATTCATTCAAATAAAAATATTGTTCCTGAAAATATTTCCATATCTTTACTTAGGAGCATTTGCTGGTGCATATGTGGTTGTGACAGAGTGGGCACATCTAGACATGCATGCTATTAGTGTGATGCAATCAATTCCGGCACAGTTCACTCATCACAATATCATGCTGATGAGTATAAAATAAGGCATACACATGTGTGTAGGGTTGGAGCCTTGGATCCTTAGTTTATTGCTCCTGGGCTCCATATTTGCATGTGTCCCCAGGACTGCAGCATGTTGAGACAGGTTGAAGCAGCTGCAGGTGGCAGGAGGTCCAGGGTGTCAGCCTGCCAGCCTGAAGCTGCTCTGACCCTGCTCAACATGTTGCGGAGGGGCTGGCTGGGGCATGAGGGTGCTTCAATGTGGGGCGAGTGAGCAGGCAGTCCCTGCACTGAAGCATCCTCATGCCTTGTCCAGCTCTGTCAGTGTTTATACGTGCATTGTGGAACACGAAATAACACCACCATAGAATAGTATTTGTATTTACAAGTACTAACCTATAGTGGCATTTCTCAGTTTACTGCACCCTAATAGGGGCACACACGTAGATGCTGAGAGTTTACTGTGGAGCTAATTAGTAAGCTCTGCAGTAAATGTCTCATGTAGACATGCCCAGTGTCCTCCATTGTAGACTTCACAGGCTGATATACCCAATTTTGTTCATTTAATGTTAACAAAAGTATAATGATTATTTCCCCTTGAGAACTGGTATTTTCCTTTTTTGTGTTAGTTCTACTCTCTTTTCTTCTGTGTTCTTGTTTAAAATTGCTTCATAATTATACTACCAGTTGCATCCACCTATTTACAAGGTAACATAAATAACCCTCAATTTTGAGTCAGTTAAACCTGTACAGTTTTCAACCCAAATTATAGGGAAGATGGCACTATGCTGCAGTGTTAACATACAATAAATGTTATATAAAAAGAATGTTAAGGCTTTTAGGATCACAAGTGGTACTGATGAAGTAGCCCTCTCAGATCTACAAGTTCCTGGTAGGCAATTGCAGGATACAGAAAGCATATATTAAACAAACACATTGCTTGAAGTTAGTCCAAAACTGTGGCCAAGACTGTATATAGATGCTGTTGACCATAAATTAGGATATTGTCTGTTCTTTGTTCTCTTGTCAATTTTCGTTTACGCAGATCTGTATTTGCTACCAGCAGGTTAGATCTTTTTAAATTGTCTTCCACAATAAGCAAATGACAAGAAAAAAGTGTTATAATCATAAGGGAAAAGTGGCCTAATGATTAGATTTAGGGACAGAAGCACCCATGTTCTGAAGTTCTGCTACCAATCTGCTAGGGGGGCACCAATAGATGATTTTTTGGGCTGATACTGATGACTGATTTTTACCGAGAGATATTGGCCAGTACTGATCCAATTGACGATATGCAGCCGGAGAGGGCAGCAGTGCCACGGGGGGTGGGGCTGAGGGGTAGGGCTTGCAGCCACCCCAAAATGCTTAGCACATATGTTTGTAATATCACACTGATGAGGATAAAGTAAGGCATACACATGTGTGTAGGGTTGGAAACTTGGATCCTTAGTTAACAAACCGTATGTTTACCTTAAGTACATGCTTAACTCCCATTGCCTCAAATTAAATACCTGCTTAAGAGTTTTGCTGAATCAAAATTATACTCATTTTTGTCCCTGGCAGACAATACCAGTAGGAAAGAGGACTGAGCTGTGGAGTCATGCTTGCTTCCTCCTGTTGACTTTTTCTTTGGCTCCAGGAATCTTGCATTCCTTTCTGAATAATGATGCAGCTTCAACAGGAGGAGTGATGTTGTCCTTACCCAGCCTAGTCTCTAGTCAGGGCACTCCCTGAGTTGTAGGAAGTGTGGGTTTGAACCCCCTAAGGCTAAGAAGGGACTAGAACTCAGGTCTCCTACTTCTTGGGTAAGTACTTAGCACCTAAGCTATAGTCTAAAAGATAGGTAGTACTGCCATCACTTTTCCCCCTAACTGTATCTTAAAAATAAATAAGGGGAACCAGTCACAAAAGGACACCTTAGACACTTAAGTCTAGGAAGGATTTTCAGGCTCTGATGCCCAGTTTCCTAAAGCTACTTAACTTAAGACTGCAGGTAAGTACCTAAATCTAGAAGAGAGGTAGCATTTCAGACAAATTCTAATGACATTTCTAATTGGCTAGCTTTGGCATCCTCTCACTCAGCATTGTGAATCCCTGTGGGTCCTTAACTCTCCTGAGTTAAAGTATAGAAAGCTAAGGCACTAAACTTGGCTTTCTGGATTGTAGAATCAGTCACTGACCCCGTGCCTCATTCCTTTTCATAAAGGAAGTTGCAGACCTGAAATGAGACAGAACAATTAACGGAAACCTCATCTATTCATTTTCTGACTCCTAGCCTGACAGTTTTAAAAATATCCCATCAAAAATTGTAATTTTGAATTAGATTTTTTTAATGATGGCATTTCTTTAATATTTGTAAAATTGATTCTGATTTTGAATACAAGATGACCTCATAAATCCAAATCATTATTACTATTATTAGCAAGATGGTCTCATAAATCCAAATCATTATTACTATTATTATTGGCTTGGGGGCTCACAGGAGCCCAAGGAAAACAGTCTTGCAAAGGTTCTCATTCAAAGAGAAAACAGTAGGTTAAAAAACCTGACTTTCAGCGGTTATCTAACCTTCACTCAAATCATGTTGTTTGGGAGCCTGCAGAATACCAACAAGCAAAAATAAAAGTAAAGTAAACTCAGAGGATTCCTTTACAACTACATTCCATTTTTTGTTATATCAGCTTCTAGCAGGATCTGCCCTGAACACTCTCCTTATATCAGTAGAAAAAAACTTGGATAAAAGCCAGAAGTAAGGAAAAAATTGGTTGTTTCAGAAGATTAATAGAGGTGTAAATAAACCTTAGAAGCAAAGTTTCATCATCTACAAAAATAATAAGTATGAGTTAAAAAATGCAAAAATGTGGAAAATCAATACACCAGCAGGCTGACTTAAAAGAAAATGAGATTTGGTGGCCAATGCGAGAGACCAGATAGACGGATGGGATCAGGGAGAATTCTAGGTCCAGAAAAGGTAATACATACTAGAGTTGTCTTACTCTTCATTAGGAGAGTTTTACAGGGTAGGCAATTATTTTGGCTGGCAGGCCACTTAACAAGTTATGGTGAGCTGTTGAGGGCTGCACACAAAATCTTTCAGAAGTTAACATTTTAACAAATTATAGATAAAAAAGAAATCATACACTAAAAATTAAACATCTATATCACATTTTAAAATTTTAATTCAAAAAATATTTTTGTCCTGATTTATGTTTTTTTAAGTAGTATTTACTTTAAAAAAAAAACTTACAGTTTATACACTGATTACTTTTCCTAAAGAGGAAGTTTTATAAACCAAAAGAAACATGTCTTGCTCATTGTCCTCTCTTCACCAGCTTTATTAAATCCAAAAAGACACTATGTGGGAAAAAATAATGATGATAGAGTTTCTTCTTTAAAGATGAGATTAGGTATGTATGAGATTAGGTATGTAGCATTAATGAAGTACAGTATTGGCAACATGTGGTAGAGAGTCAACCATGAATGCACCTCAGGATAGATGAGGTCAGGTACAGCGAGATATTTTCCTGGTAGGTATGAGCATACCCTGTGTAGGTAGGTTTTGCCTCCCTCCTTTCAAACATGCATGACTCCTTCAGAGAACACAGATTATTTAGGATGAAGAGCAGAATACAAATGAAAACCCCTGAACTGTATTAGAAAAATAGGGAAGCAAATATTCATGTGCCTGGGTAATTTTGTCTAATGCCTGTAAACCCACATGGATATTTATTTCTCCTTTCAATCCAAGGAAGGATTGGACTGAACTTTAAACAAACATATCCATGTTCCTTTCTCCGCTGTTTTATTATGAAATGAGTTTGCTTGCTAATTCACAGAATCATACGCTATTTAATCATACAAATGATTTTGCTTTGTGCTCACAAGATGGTAAATGCTTGTCAGGTTTTGCTCATACTAAGCAATGCTCAGAGGGACTGCTCTTCTCACATTACCAATGGCCAGGAAATGCAGGATACAGGTTGGAGGTACTAATAACAGCTTTAGCACGCTAATCCACACTGCCATCTTTCCCCAGTTCTGATCACTTTGGGTATTTGGTTAGCATTAATGGAAACATGTTTCTGTTGGGACCCACCTAATCCTTGCAGTCTGTGTACTGTATTAACTATGAAAAGTTGTTTCAAGAAGCCCAGCATTTTTTTTCTCTTCTCCTGTATTGATAAGATTGCACATGAAGAATATTAATCATGTAACTAAATGTCTCTTGCAGTTTAGTTGCAAACTTGGGATTTATAGTTATAAGAAGGAATTGTATTGAATGACTAGAATCCTAGGCCAAAATATTTCCATATAACAGGAGCCTAAAGTGCTGTTGGCAACTGGGACCATGGCTTCTTAGACGATGGGGTGGTATTCCAGGAAGATTAGCTGCTGGGAAGAGTTGCGATCCACCTGATGAAGACAAAGAAGAGTGTCTTTATGTACAGGCTTACTAACCTAGTGAAGAGGGCTTTAAACTAGGTTCACTGGAGAATGGAAAAAATAAGTCCAGAAATAAGTAAAGAGCCTGGGTCCTTGCATAAAAAACTTCGTAAGGGGAAGCAATAACAGAAACTTTAGCTCCATGTTCTCAGGGACAGTCACTTAGATACCTGATACATGTGTACACTAATTAGAGAAGCATAGGGAACAAATAGGAGGAAATGGAGTTCCTAGTACAAGCACAGAATTATGATGTAATTGGGATTGCTGAGATGCTGTGGGATAGTTCACATAACAGGAAGAAAAAAGCAGAGTGGAAAAAAAGAGGAAGCGTTGCCCTGTATATAAAGGTGATGTACACAGTTCAGAGGTACAGTATGAAGTTGAAGGGAGGCTCGTTGAAAACCTTTGGGTAAAGGTCAAAAGGAAGAGTTGCAAGGGAATTGTTGGTGGCAACACATAGGGGGCATACAGGGGTGCACATGCACCCCGTGAGAGTGCCGATGCACTCCCTGTCAGCCAGTATTCCCAGGTGGGGGGGCAGATGAGAGTGCTGGCATCCCTCCTGAGCGTGCCGGCTGGGAAGTGGGGGTGCCAGGAGGAATGGTCCCCCAGTGGCTGAAAGTGCCAGTGGCGTGACTGGAAGTGCCAGCAGCACACCACTGCCATTTACAGGTCTGTGGGATCAGCTGCGCCCCCCCGGTCACTGACCTTCCCTTGGGAGTCAAGTGTCCTCCCTGACTCAGATGGCACCAGTCACCCATGGGAGTTGTCATGGTGTCTGCTACAGGCCACCAGGAAGAGGAGGTAGATGAGGCCTTCTTTAAACAGCTAATAGAAGCTTACAACTTGCAGGACTTCTCTGGGAGGATTTTAATTATTGGGGACATCTGCTGGGAGAGAAACACAGCAGTACACAAGCAGCACAGCAAATTCTTGGAGTATGTTAGGGTAACTTTTCAGTACTGCTGGTAGATAAACCAACTAGGGGGAAAGCTGCTTTTGATTTGCTGCTCACAAGCAGAGAGGAATTGCTTGAGAATGTAAAGGTGGAAGGTAACTTGGATAACAGTGACCATGACATGTTAGAGTTGAAGGTCCTAAGCAGAGGAAGGAAGGATCGCAGCAAAGTAAGGACACCGCATTTCAGAAAATCAGATTGTAACGAACTCGGGGAATTGGAGGCAGGATCCTTTAGGAGGCAAGCCTGAAAGGGGTTGAGGAGAGCTGGCTGTACTTCGAGGAACAAGCTGTACTGATGTGAAGGAAGAATGAGAAGTGTACCGGGATCTCTTCAATGAGTTGAAACTCAAAAAGAAATCCTATAAAAAGTGGAATCTCGGTCATAGTACTGGGAAGAGCATCACACAGGCATGCAGAGAGAAAATTAGGAAGGCCAAGACATGATTTGATGCAGCTGGCAAGGAACATAAAAAGCAATAAAAAGAGATTCTGTAAGTGTGTCAAAAGTAAGAGATGATGAGCGCAGTTGGCCTCAAAGATAAGGAAGGTGACAAACATTCTAGAGTTTGTCATCCTAGAAGAACAGGTTAGAGATTATTTGGAGAAGCCAGATGCATTCGACTTCTTCAGGGCCAAATGAGATACACCAAGGGTACCGAAGGAATCAGCTGAGGTAATTTTGGAGCCATTAGTTATCCTCTTTGAGAATGCACAGAGGTTAGGTGTGGTCCCAGGTGATTAGAAAAGGGCAAATGTATTGCTCATCTTTAAGAAAGCAAAGAATTACAGACTAGTCAGCTTGACCTTGATACCTGGAGAGATCATGGAGCAGGCCCTCAAGGAATCTGTTGTGAGGTACCTAAACTAGAATAAAGTGATTGGGAGCAGTCAACATGGATTCAACAAAAGCATGGCTGACCAGCCTGTTTTCCTTCTGTGATAAAGTAATAGGCTTTATGGATGGGGTGGATTTGGTACACCTTAATTTTACAAGGCTTTTGACTGTCTGTCATGACATTCTCATTAACCAGCTACGGAAATATAGACCAGACGGAAGTACTGAGAGGTGGATACCTAAGAGGTTGGATCATTGTACTTAATGAGTAGTCATCAGTGGTTCAATGTTTGGCTGGGAGGAGGTATCAAGTGGGATTCCCCATGGGTCTGGCTCTAGTATTGTTTAATATCTTCTGGCTAAGATACAGTAGTTCAGAGAAGGATCTGGGGGTTATAGTAGACTATTATCTGAATATGAGCCAACAATGTACTCATCTTTTGTAAAAAAACACAGCCCCCCCCAGCAAACTGGGCTGTATTAATAGTACTGTTGCTTGCAAATCAAGGGAAGTGATTCTTCCACTCTGTTCGGGGGTGCCTCATATCTAAAAAGGTTGAGAACCACTTCTGTAAAGGAAACACATACCGAATAGCAAACAGTGCAGAGAAGGTTGTTGTCTGGTCTCACTCAACCCTGAAAGTTATAACAAGTGCAAAATTATGCCTCTAAAGTTAGATATCTGGGGCCTTCTTGCTGCCCTCCAACTGGGGAAAGTCAGGGATATTGTACAATCCCAAAATTATAACCAGACCATGGAAAGATAAGGGTATAAACAGACATTGCAAAATGAAGCAGATGAACTGTGTCAGAATGTGCCCTGGCACAGCTGATCCATTTTATTGGGCAAAACACACGGCACCTGTTGTGCCATCCATTAATCCTTTAGGACAACTATGTCTTTCCAATTTCCAGAGGTGTCCCCAGGGAATGTCCAGCGTACATCTCTGTAACAGAGAAAACCAGTTTCCCACTGGCAGAGATGGGTGCTGGAGATTCCTTGGGCATGTCTTTGTAAGAGAAGAAAGCTACACAGGCACACCAAGGGTTTGAGGGACCTGATCCTGCACAGAAGTTCCCAGGGTCCCTCAAGACCAGGGAGCACCTGACCAGGTTGGCTGGAGACTGCAGGCAGTTCTGGGTTGCCTGCATTCCCCTGCCATAAAGCTAACAAATGGTTGCCTCAATAAAGTAACAAAACTACTACAAGCTTTGCTCAGGCCACAGATTTGGGCATTGGTAGCATGACAAATGGTATAGGCATCTGTATGCTTTCTTTTATACTGCCATAAAAATTGTTACAGCAGTACAAAGCCAATGTCTGTTTGCCGCTAAGACTTTCCTATAACCAAGGTAGCCATCTAGATACAATATTTGAAACAAGTTCACCATAAATGATATACACGCTTTGAAACTATAATTCATCAGCACAGAGTTATAGCCATTCCTCTGCTATTTAAACCGAACCAAAAATAATTGATCTAAGGATATAACTTGTTGACTCTTCTTGAGATGCAAAGGGGAAATTCCTTTCTTGTTGTTTGATGTGTGTGAAGTCTTGTATTCTGCTGCCACCTGGTGGATGTTTTTAAGGGATCAGAATAGATCTGTTTCATAAGTGGTTTCAGAGTACAGAAACAGGAATATTGCAAAGCAAGGGTTTTTTTAAGTCCTGGGATCATGTATCAAAACAGAAATTCAAAGATTGTGTACTAAACACTGTTATCACTTCAGCTAAGCAGCTCATTTCACTCATTTCACTTGAGAAGTCCTATGATAATCTCTCTTCGTGAACTTTTGGCACTTGGAGAGAAAAAGTAAAAGAGAATCAGTAACATCATGTGGTTGCAATATCCCTTTCTTGGCTCCAAAACATTAAGTGTGGATAGCCTTAGATGACAGATCTTTGCTTGAATCCTTCACAATAGCAATGGGAACATTTAGGGATGGGGAGTGTTATAGTTATACAACAGAAAATGTTGTAGGTTCTGCTTCTGCTCCAGTTAAAATCAGTGGGATTTCTGCAACTGACTTTAATAAGAGCAGCATCAGATAGGATTTCTTATGCCTGACAAGAAACTTGGGCACAAAGCACCTATGGTATAGGATGTTGGGGTTCAACATTATCTTAAGTCTGTAGTTCTCAAAATCAAAGAGATTTATGGGGCAATTACTTAGTGGTAGATGGAATGTTGCCTAGTCAGCAACATGTGGTTGAACCAATGATATAGCCCCACTTCTTCATTAGTTCTTAGGAGCATCCAACTCCAGTGCATAGGCAGTTGAGACATCACCGTCTTTGCCAACTAAAATACAGCACATGAATCTTGAAATGCATCAAGAACATCCGTGACATTTATTTTTTGTGTAAATAATTTCCAAGAAGGTCCCTATTCAAGCACCAATGAGTGGGGTGTGGCCCACATGATAATCTCTCTATTAATATGTAGTCTATATTGTAGAAAAAGTTTAGAGACCCTTAGTATAAATAGCCAACAGCCTTTTCCAGCCTCTGTCTTACTGTACTTAGAAACAAGGTTGTTTGTTTGGCTGAGTTCCATTTAAGGCCTACCAGCTGGGTTCACTATTAAATATGGCTTGCAAAACAAGCCAGCCCTGATGTTTAACACCCTGATGATCTCTGATGTCTTTTATTTAAGTAATAAATCAATGTTTCATTTTATGGCATCATGCGTTACCCAAGATAGTCATTTAGCCGGTCAATTTCAGTGTAGTAATAAAACTCTGAATAATGAGACTGGAGTTGCTGCTTCTGGCTGTTTGTATTGGGCAATACCATAAATTAAAGTTCCCTAACATGTATTCAATTTAGATTTAATAAGAGTTATTATATCCATGCTAATTAAGATTGGATTATTTATTGCAAACTTTTATGGAGGACTAACTATAGAGCTATGCCTGTACTACCAAATTTAGCCTTACAAGTATTTGCATGTGGCAACTAATATCTTCTCAAGTCCTTGGTAAATCAGAGCTAGGATGAAAATTCAATCTCCCTCCTACTTGTTTACAGCAATTATGGTAGTAAACCCTGCAGTAAAACCCTGCCATAGCAGGTTTTGTCTCAGTTGAAAATATTCCATTTTGGTGGTGTTTTGGTGGTGTTCATCCCCTTCGAATTGCTATTGCTTTCAAATTTTACTTCCAAATTGTTTTCACTTTTTTTTTTTTCTTGTGTGGATTTTTCTTTTTTTTTTAACCTGTGAATATGACACAATAATTGAAATACTTACTATGGGTATAGTCTTGTAATGTACTAGGATAATGAAGGTGAATGAACATTATGATCTGACAATCAAATTGGTGAGAGTTGAGAATATCTCATAGGTTGGTGAATAAGGGTCCAATTTAACTAGAGTGAGCATACATCTCATTTTAAATGCCTATTCCAGACATCCCATCAAATGAAAGGTTTTTGGTCCCATTTTCAGAAACATCCAGGCAGGGGGCACAATACCTGGTTACCAATCCTCCAGTATCCTACAGCACACTCCGACCCCTGCTCTCCAGCATGCTGTACTAAAACCAGAACGCAAAGACAGCTGAACATGACAGAGAGCAGGAAGTGTATGTGAGGAGAGGTGAGGAAAACAAGCTACAAGATTCTGGGGAACCTTTGAAAATGTGCCCTTTACCCGTGCTTTTGGAGTTGTCCCATTTTGATACCCAAAAATTAACCCCAATATTCTTCAAGGTTTACTGCAGCTGATCACTTGCCCTGATAATTGGCAATTGCTTCTCAAATGGAAATTTCATTTTGCTAGAGCAGTGATTTTTTAATCAGGGTACCACGGCAATTCTGCCAGTGACTTCCTGTGTAATTTTTGACAACTAATTTACTAACCTCTACATGACTTGCTTTTCCCCATCAATAAAATGAGTGTTATATTTTGGAATGTTGTGAGGTCCATTTAAAAGTGTCAGGGTTCCCAGCCCCTGTGTGAAAAGGTCAGTGTTCTCTGCCCTTTGTCCAGCACCTCATGCCTGCCCCAGCTTCTTATGGACAACAGGTACCTGCTGCTGTTGCTGCGTTGGGAACTGTTGCAGCTGCCACCCCTCTACATGCCCCTCAGCAGCCCCTGTGCTGGCTGGCCCCATGCTCTGAGCAGTATGCTTTGTGGCAGGCAGGCAGGCAGACATGGGTCCATGAAACTGTAGTTTTCAGCTTGGCTTGTCCTCCATGCTCCTAAGGATGGTGGGAGGTGCTGTTGAGGCAGATGGCTCTGGTCACTGGCATGCAAAACCCTAAAGGAACAGCCTCAGCAGCAGAACCAGAGGAAGAGCATGCCAGTCGTGTACAGAATTTAGATTCCAGCTGAGTGGTTCGCAACCAGGATGCCACTAAATTCATAGACGTTATGGAGGGGTGCCTTGGACATAACAAGTTTGAGGACCACTGACCTAATAGGTCTGCTCTGGAAATAAATTAACAACAGTATAAAGAAATTGTGGTTATCTTATTCATTGAAGACTTGAAGCAGAATATGAGATGCCTCCAAAATCTCAAGCTTTTAGATATCTATTCTTAGTGCTATCTATTAATCATTGTATCAGGACATAATATGGCCTGATAAATACATAAATAGATAATTTACCATAATAATATGGTAAAATAATACAACTCAGTAATCACCGTTTTCAGTGATTGCCTGAGTAATGTTAATCCAATAAACCACATCAGTAATGTATGGTGGATGAAAAAAGTTCCTGAGTGATGTGAATAATACTTTATTCTTCGTACCAATGCAGTACTATTTAAAGTATACATTTATTAACGTAATGGTCCAATGAGACAATGTATTACTTGGTTGTTATATTCATGTATCGAAGTTCTCTTCCCAGGGTGAAGTAAGTAAAAAATATAGGGCTTACGTACATGCCACGATTTTTGCCCTTTTATGCGCTGCAACTTCATGTCTGTTTCCATGAGCAGGATTTTCCACACTTTAAAAGTCGTTCTTGTGCATTAAACTAAAACTCCTTGGATGCAGTTTTTAGGAATTAAAGCATCACATCCATGGATTTGTTGCATGCAAATACAAAGGCACTCAAAGACATGTAATGAGCCTCTTTGTCCACCAGATGGCGAAGCAACTTTTTTGTAGTTCACCTCCTTCAAATTACTTTCACTTTTTTTTTTCTTGTTTGGCTTTTTCTTTTTTTTTTCCTGGTTGCTGGCTCCCTGCTTCCACAACTGCATGGCAGGGCACAGGCATGGGGTTGGAGGGGTGGGGGAGAGGGGGGCCTCAGGCCGGAGGGGGCAGTGCTGGACTGTCCCACTCTCCTGCAGTGCCAGCCAGGGGCCCAGCTTCATTTGTTTGAAATCTAGTGTGTATAAACACAGATGCGATACTCCAAAGCTTAATTTGTTTGAAAACCTAGTGCATGTAAACACAGATGCAACACTCCAAAATAAACAAGTTTAAATTTTATAAACCTATTTAATTTAATGAGGATTAAAACCCATGGTGTGTACAGACACCTATAATGCTCATTTTATAGATGGGGAAAAGCAAGTCATGGAGAAGTTAGTAAATGTGTTGACAAAAATTACACAGAAAGTCACTGGCAGAACTGAACATTAAAATCCTGTCAGCATGATGCCTCTTCCCCTCAGGTCACCACTAAACCCTACCACTCCTCAACGACCAAGTATTGTCCTGTATTTCCCTCTGCATTTGGTACATGAAATCCGGGTGGTGCATTTTGTAAGATTTCTGTTCTCTGTGCCAGAAGGATTCAGAGCAACAGCCAGCAACTAGGCAAGTGATATAGGTAGTACTGTTGGCAGAAGGAAGTAAAAATACAGCAAGCTTTACTATTCCTTAAAGATAAGATAAAAATCAAATAAAGGAAGTGGGGAGGGAGAGCACAAGGGAGCAGCCAGGGTGTATAAGGCATCAACTCTGGCTAAAAAAAAAAAAATCGTAGCAGACACTTAATGCTGAAAACACTCTCCCTACAAAACCCTGGTGTCCATCGCCCAATTCTTTTCATTGAGCCAGAGCAACCGCTGTTGAGATTATTTCTCCCTTTTCCTTACTGCCTGTCTCTATGGTAACTGACATGCACAGCTCAAGAAAGTCCAGCCAAGTACTGGGCCATGGTGAGGGAGATAGTGGAGATACCAGACTTTCTCACAGAGAGGCTGGACAGGCTACTGTTTTGTAAAGTAATGAAAATTACATGTGGATCCAGAGGGCGGACTGATAAGAAGCTATCAAGTGGGGAGGCAAGGGAGGACTGTAGGCAGTAGTAGGGGAAGAATAACAGCTTGATTGCCTTAAACAAGCAGCTATCCCAGGATTAGGATGCTAAGAGCCCCCTATACTGGTATACCTTACACAGGTATAGTAGTTTTATCCTTAATTTTTTTCCAGGGAGAATTCTATGCAAGATTCAGGTGAGTTATGCCAATTTAGGACTGTACATCACTTGGCCACTCCTTATCTGCATAGGTCTAAATGTTTTGCATATCCAGTGAATAGGGCTGTGTGAAGCTTCAGTCCCTGATTCGATTTAGCGGAGATTCAGCCCAATTCAGTGGCCGAATCTCCAAATCTGAATCAAATCAGAGGACCCTTTAACCTCTCCAAATCTAATTGGAACCCTCCGGCTCGGTGACTGGTGCCTCCTGGATCTGGGGTGGCACCCGGGGTCCTCCTGCGGCCGATTGCCAAGCCGGGGTAGCACAGCCTCCCCCTGCACACTCCCCAGTGGGCCCAGAAGTGGACCAGAAGTACTTCCAGTCCACTTCCAAGTTCACCGCCAAGTACACGGAGGGCTCCCTTGCACTCCCGTCAGATGCTCCATGCACCCCAGCATCACAGCATTCATGAGCCGCGCTTGTAACTCCAGGTATGAAGAAAAAACATTTAAAGCTGTGTCTGTGTCTGAATCACTGATTCGAATCACTGTCCCTGATTCAGGTTGAATCTGAATCCAAATTGAATAGGGCCCACTTTGCACACCCCTACCAGTGAAGCACCAACTCACAAACGTAGGTTATGTGCTTTGTACAGGGGGATTAAGAAATGTTTAAAGCACCTTGTGGAATCAGGGCCAAAGTGGTAATACACAGCAAGGTAAAGACCTTAGAGGAAAAGATTAGGTCTCCTTTCAGCTCTGAAATTCACTAAGTCGTGCACAAACACACACATATACAAACACAAAAGAGGTGAAGGCAACTTTGCCTTAGTGCACCTTTTTCAATTTTGCTGGTGAGTGAGTAGCAGTCAGACATATTATATACTAACACATGGCCCTGAGAATTGGGAGAGCCCGTGTACTACTAGGGCTCAGTCTGGATTCTTTTGAGCAGAGATGACATGATTAATCCACTAGCCAGTGAAAGTAGCATCAGATTTGTGTTAATTTCTATACCTTTCCACCCCATAGTTATTGCAGTCAGTGATGGGATGGGATTTTTCAAGTAAAGTGTACCTTTCATGTAATGATTGCTGGTTGAGACCTTAGAGAGTCATGCTTTGATGTAGGAGACACAAGTTTTGGTCCTTGCTTTTAGGCTGAACTGAGTTGTTTACTCAAAGATTTAAAAACTCCTTTAAAGTCTTATCCCAGGATGATTTTTTTCAAGTCCACAATTCCCAATGGGTGCATTTTCTTGTAGTGGAAAGGCTTGGATGGGCTTTGGAGCTTTTGAAGAAGGGCATTTTAAATTGGTATCAGAACTAAAGGCAAACTGTTGATTCTAGATTAGAAATTCCTGATTTACACCATGTAATTTGTAGAAAAATACATTTTAAACCAAATATAATCTCTGGCATATAATGAAATACTGGTTCATCTCATAAAAAAAGAGGCATTTATCCTGTTGTGAAGTCAAATCTGGCGCACAGATTTTTGTGTTGCTGTTTGTTTTTTGAAAAATACCTTCTGTTTGTGATAACACAGGAGGTAGATGAGTCTGTAAACCATTTTTCAGTGGTCTTGTTGATAAACAGTTGATTTAAAAATGTGTTTAATTCCATTGTTTTAGGTACACATTTATAGATGTGCACATAGTTGCATGCCCATAGAATGGAGGGGAGTTGAAAGAATACCTAAACCTTCATGGTTACCTGGCCAAAAAGGTAGAGATGAGAACAAAATATGAATCCTAGAAACATATAAGCGAAGATGTTAGTTACTGGCTTTTCAAACTGTCTTCATCAGGACAAATACAAACAAACTAGTGAAATAATCATCCTTAAGCTATAAACTAGTCTGTTGACTCAGAACATTGGAATCTAAAAAGGTTTGCTCCTTCATTTTATTTCAACAGCAGATTTGAACTTTGGGGGCAGTAAAATAAAATATAATAAACTGAACAAGCATCTGATTTTTTTGTAACATGAAGTTCTGTCCATGAAGGAAGAGTAGGGGAGGCACCTTATGCCACTTTACAGTAAGAGAGCCGCTAAATAGTACTGAATCAAGATCCAGTCTGTCAGCCTCCCAGGGGCACGCTAAACATCTTCAATTTTCCACTGGCTTTGGGAGACCGTGGCGTCACAGTGCAGTTTCTCCTGAGTTAAATTATGTAGAAGGCAGAATAGATTTTTACCTTATAGAGTAACTAAACTACATATATAACACAAACTTTCATGGGCTAGAGTTCACTTCATCAGATGCTGTGAAAAGATAGGACATGCGGGTAGCAGTGTATAAGGAGAGAGAGATGTGAAAAAAGGAGGGGGAGAGAAGGGAGGTGGGAGAACAGTGCTGGTAGAAGCCATAGGTGGATTAACACACAGGCCTGTTGACCCCTGCCAATCAGGGGCTCCCAGATGCCTGGGTTCCCTCAAGAAACAGTGGGTTTCCCCTTGCCAGCAGGCAGCATTTCAACCTGCAAGGGGCCCTGCTTGGGACTGCTGGGAGGAGGACACGGGGGGTGCCGGGTGCCTGTATGCAGCCAGAAATGCAGCCAGGCAGTATGGAGAGCAGCCCCCTGCAGGTAGGTCTATGGAGGGGAAGAGGCATGGTGGGTGGCAGATCGAGGCCCCCTGGTGAGGGAGGGAGTGGGGCTGGGGCTGGGGCTGGGAGTGCTGCACAGCCAGGGCAGTGCATAAGACCCGGGGCTGGGGCAGGGAGCAGCACAGAGGCATGGGCAGCTCGTCCTGGGGAGTTTGGGGAGGGTGGGAAGGGGGGCACAGGGAGGTAGGAAGGTGGGGAGGCTCCCAGATGCTGTGTGTGCCCCCCATATTTGTGTGGGGGGTGGATGTGGCATGCCCACTGTGGGCTCAGGACTCTGCTCTGCCCAGGGGCCCCACACTGGCCACATGCCCCCTGCCCACCCAGCAACAGTGGGGATGGTGAGTTGTGCCTCCATTACTGGGTGAGCAAGGGGGCATGTGGGTAGTGTGAGATCCCAGGGCAAAGGCAGCAGAGCAAAGAGCCCTGAGCCCATAGTGGGTGGGCCACCTCCAAGCTCAGCCTGCTTGGCTCTGCTCCTCTCTGGCCATGATAGGGGTGGGGGGAGGTGGGGGGGCAGGGAGCAGGTAGGAGAGGTAGGCATGTGCCACCCCACTCCCAGCCCAGCCGGGTCCACCCAGCCTCCCCCATGGGGCACGGAGGCCTGTGCCACCCCTGGCAGTGGCAGCATAAGGAGAGCAAGGGCCCCCTCCCCCCAGTGGAGTCCCTGGTGGGGTGTGGGAAGCCTCTAATTTTCTGCTTGCCCAGGGCACCAATAAATCTTAATCCACCCCTGGTAGAAGCAAACAAGCAAAGAACTCATAGGAACAGAAGGGTCACAAAAGCTATTTCTAGTAATGGGATAAGAACCTGTAGTGCCTGTTTAAACAATACTTAGCACAATCCAGTCTGTTGATTTCTTGTTCCATAATTTACCGTTCAGATCGGTTTTTAAAGACGTGCTGCCTAAGAACAGCTACCCTGAGTTCAGTAGATGGAGGCTAGTGTTCTGCGTTTGTCTTTTTCTGGAGCTGATGTCAGATCTGTATTCATTCATTCTTTCATGTAAGGATCACCTTGTTTGTCCATTGACCACAGAGGGGCACTACAAAGCGGATATGACATTGCACTGTGCTGTTTAGATGTACGCTTAAGCTACTTGTAATCAATATGTGGACACCTATGTACAGTGTGGCTCAGGGCATAGCCACCAGATGTCAGACATGTATGACATTAGTAGAGATGGAAGTGAATGAACATCGGATGTTCTAATCTGTGTTAAATAATGTATCCATGTAAATATCAAAGGAGATTAACTTCAATTAAAATATTATTATTAATCATAATAAGTAAATGCCAAGGCAATCAAGTAATGATTAGCAATTTGTAAAATGCTAATGAGGAATATTATTATCCACAAATAAATTTTTAAATCCTTACAATTAGCTATTTCTTCTCATAAATCACTAGGGACAAAAATTATTCTTGTCTACTACCTAGGCAGATTGTAGAATTGTATCTTTTATTGTAATAAGCAATATGAGCTCTTTATCCAGTTAGTTCCTTTCCTTTAAATAACCAAAATCAATGCTGGACTCAGGCAGACCTTTTTGCCCACATGTGCATTGACGTCATTGGCTTAATCCTGTTGCCCTTTCCAGCTTACTTTGCTTAACAAATTGAATTAAAGAATAAAAAAAGATATTTGCCGATTTGCCTGTTTTGCTGGAAGCCCAGAAATTTAAATAAAAAATGACAAAGTGAGATGGGCAGAACTGGAAGCTCTCTAAATCAATAATCCACCAACCCCCAACCTTCATCCACCTTGCAGTTTCCCATACAAACCAAAGTCAGATCTACCATTAATTGGTACTTCTCTTGGTCTGACTCTGCTATTCCTTCTGGGGTGTTTTTGCTCCTGTTTTGGGGTGAGGGAGTTGCATTTTCATTGTGTAAAATGACATGGCTAACCTTTGACAGAGTGCTGCAAGTAAAGAGGTACAACAATGAGTGAGTGGGTGGAGAGTTAGAAAAGAAATTAAATGTCCATGGATTAACTGATGCTGTTTCATTGAGACAAGGTTACATAGTGTAAGGCAGGCTCAATGCTCTTCTCCTTTTTGAATGGAGCATTAAAGAACTCCACCTGGTTCAGAAGCAACAAATATTCTTTTTTTATTGTGTTTGTTTGTATTTTTAAAAAGGAAGAAGGTGGTCATGCACCCATCACAACAGCAAACAAGACAAAATGATCCCAAGATTTTTAGTTAGTGATGGCTAAAGGTCAAAGTTTTGGAGTCTGTGGTCTATTTGATAAACTTCCAGAGAATGGACTCATGAAAGGCTGAGGGACTCATCCAAGGTCACATACATTAAGGGGAACAGCCAAGAATATAACCTTGCAGTAGGATGTGCCCTGAGCCACACTGTACATAGGTGACTACATGTTGATTACAGGTGGCTTAAGGGTATGTCTAAACAACACAATACAGTATTGTAAAGAATGCACAGTTTAACAGCTCTCATGGAGATTTGTGCTAATTCATTTTGTGCTATGTCATTTCTGGTATCTAATACCTTAGGCTTGCTCAGAGATCTATTGTAGATTTGAGGACTTACATGATACCAGGTCAGTCAAATGCAAAGCAGGTAAGTGTCTGTCCAAGTTTTTCCAGGTGAGTGAAACTACACTCTAGTATCACAGCAAAATCTTCCCTCTGGCAGAGGAAGAAAGATTCCAAAAATCAAAATTAAAAACACTTCAGGTGACAAGCAGCCCAGCTTGTGAAGCAGCTGCTTCTTGCTTAGACCAAATACAAACCAAAACCAGTATTCTGCTGCATAGCTCAAGTTCTTTCTAGTGCAGAATGTCTGATCTGGCACCACTGATCACTAGAAGGATTGTGATGTTCCCCTTCAAGAATGCCACAGTTTAGAAGTGTCATGACAACTCTCCTTTCTTCTTTAGATAAACGGAGCTTTAAGGAATCTCCTCTTTGTTTTATGTAAGATCACATATGATAGAATGGACTCTGAGTCTCACAGCAGGACAGAATGAAATTTACCATCAGCTTCCTATGATCAAAACAGTTTGTGAAATTTATAGCTAAAGTGGAAAAATAAAGTCATCATAAAGCAATTTGACATGACAGGCATCTTGGCCATTGTGAGATAATTACACTCCTGCAGGGTTGCAAAGCACTAAGAAGAGACATTTGCTGCTTAACACACAGATAAATATTTTTCATCTTTGCTTTTTAAGTGGTGCTAGATTTAATTTATAGGTTTATATGAATATATAAAAAAATGCTTTTGTGTTGGTGCATCAGCTCCTTAAACAGCAATTAGTGTGCTTTGAACATGATTCTCACTTCTTGCAATGTAAGAACAAACATTTAACGCAAGCAGAACAAAGAGGTAGCCAGATGTCCAAGGTAAGATATAATTATGGTAAATTATGTCATGGTGGCACGTACAGGCTCCAAACAAGCTCAGGGTCCAATCCTGCCAAGCATAATAAAATCTAAGAAGATGCACTTCCTGCTATCACAGGTCATGATGTTGCAGATTGCTACCTAGGATGACAGTGGGTAGGAATAAGCATTTGCAAGATCTGGATCAAGTTTAGGCAGCTTAGTTTAAGCTGCCTAAACCTGGGCCAGGAGCTGTGCAAGTGTTCACTGCATGCCTTGAGGAGCATGGGCAGCTGGAGCTTAGTCAGGGGGTAGGGGAATAGTGCTCATGGAATTACAAGGGTGCTAGCAAGTCCATGGGGTAGTTGGGGAGGGACTGGTACATCCAGAGTGGGTAAGGGTTGGCAGAGGGAAGGGGAAGCAGGAGACTGCTTGGTTTGGACAGGTAGAAAAATAGCCTGTCTAGGGTTGGGAGGGTAAGAACAGCACAGCCCTGGGTGATCTAAATGTAAGGACCCTGGTACTCATTTGAACTAAAGCTAGATAGAAACCATCTATTGAGTTATTACACATTTTCAAACACTAACTTTACAGCTGGTTGGTTCATTTTATAGCTGGACAGTCCTTCTTTATCATGTGATAATTACTTTGCACATGTGGCCAGTCTAAATGTATTGTGTGATTAACCAGTTCATTGTGTGCTAATTACTTTGCACTTGTGGCTGGTCTCATTTTGCATGTGTGGCCAATATAAGTTTATTGTGCAATTCACTAGTTAATTCTGTATTATATGTAATATGAAGCAGGGGCCTAAGGCTTGTACATACCCAGTAATTGCAGAATCAAAGCTCCTATTTGACAGTGTTGACAAAGGATGGGAGAAAAAGCTGTATTCCCCCATTTCAGAGACCTGGAAATCTGAGGCGCAGGGATTTATACAACTTACCCAAGGTCACAAAGGCAGAGGCAGAACCAGGAACTGAATTTAGAACTCCTAAATCTCAGTCCGGTGCCATAGCCACAGACCACCCTTGCCTTCTAAAATAAAGATCTTCACAGTAGAGGTTATTCTGAAAATCTGGCCTTTGCTGTGACTAACCTGTCAGACTTCCTCCCCGCCCTCCCCCCACCATAGGTTTATGTCACAATTTGTAAATTGTCTAAAAGTGCTCCTTCTTCCTCTCTCTTGCCTGAAACAGATACCTGAACATTTCTATCCCACATCTGAATCTCTGTATGAAAAAATTGCTCTGCGGCACGGAAACTTGAGATGACTGTTTGCACAGTTATTTTTAAACATTTAAAAGATGTTAGATTAGAGAAATACCTGAAACACTGGCATACCTTTCAGTAGTTACTTATCATAGATTCCTTCGCTGTTTTTATGAATCTCAGGACTTCAAATAACTATTTATATTTTTAGACTGTTCTATATATTTTTACAGATTTATTTATACCTCTGCTAGACATTTTTAAAAGCACAAAAGTTGTCACTTGCTATCAAAGTCCATTTCAGAGCACTTCCTATTGGATCTTACTGCATTCCTGTAAACCCTGATTTGGTTTAATTGTTAGTGAATTCAAACAGACTTCTCTTTATATGTGCATTCAAGACTGTAGGCTCAATCCTGCTTCCACTAAACTAAATAGGAGTTTTGCTATTAACTGCAATGGGAATATGACAGAACCCCTATCTGAGTTCTCCTTGGGGGATTTGAATGAGTTCCTGTATCAGTAGGACCAGTAACAAGTTTCATAATTGCATAGTTTCATAGTTGGTAGGATCGGAAGGGACCTAAGCAGATCATCTAGTCTGACTCCCCTGCCATGGCAGGAAAGAATGCTGGGGTCAAACGACCCCGGCTAAGTGATTGTCTAGCCTCCTTTTGAAGACCCCCAGGGTAGGAGTGAGCACCTTGGGAGTTGGTTCCAGATCCCATGTTCATGGAACATGTGGTGGTAGCACTGCAGATGGACACAGACCACACAGTGCAACAGGAAATCTGCCTCAAAAGGGCAGTCAAAATATCTGTCCACAGAAAAGAATCCTTGGGTGACACAGCCCTGTGCTGCAAATTCAGCATCACTGAGGAACCAATCCACTATGTGTAGTTGTTTCCCATCAGCCACTTTGGCCTTGTTTCACTTTGCCTTGCACCTTTTGTTGTTGTTCTGTCATATGCGGTGAGGCAGAGTGGGTACATAGTGTGATAAAATCAGAATGGTAGCATCATATTGTCACTCTGCACTGCTCTAAATGACTATTGCAGGTGCCAAGTAGGGGAGAACGCAGTCCTATAGATCTGTAATAAGCTTTTTGGACAACTGCTGTTCCCTTAAGGTATACGATCCCTCCATCATAATGAATATCTCACTCTATGTGCTGATTATAGCACCAAGATGATCAGGCTGATGTTTTCAGATAACTTTGCTGTAAAAAATAGTATAAAATAAATTTTAAAACTTTCCAGTGAGAGAACACCAGTTGCTGTGCACATTGAAGCTCCCTTAGCACATTGCAGTCAGTGAGCCATGCCAGATCAGGACCTTTTGATGGATGAAAATAATGATTCTAGCAGCCAATAAGGTGTGCATCATGAGTAGATGTTTTATCCAGGAGGGGAGACTTCTGAAAAATGATCTTGCAAGGATGTTTGTGAGTAACGCTGCAAATGCTGGAAACCTTTCTGCATCACTGAATTCCCTTGTCACTGACTCCACTATCCCATTGACAAATGTGATTGCACTTTCCTTTTGACTCAGCAAACATGGTGATTGGCAGAGTAAATCAAACATTGCCCTCTGTGTATATAGTCATTGATTGATGTCACATAAATCATATGCCATTTGATAACTTGTCACATTCTATACCGATCCCTAAAGTCAGACGAAATATGTCAGTTAACATGCTCTCATACTGCACTTTTAAAATCTTGGTGAAGTTGACTTACCCACCATCAGTGACCATAGGATCTGGGATACCAGTTGATATAAGACACAGGATGTATAAGATTTCCTCTCTAGGTTGCTTGTTCAAATTTAGTCTCAGTCTGTAGTGACCAAACGCTAGTTATTTTTGAATGCCCAAACATGTAGAAGGGATTTGCTATTAGCAATCACAGTTCAGTTCCCATGGGACAGGGGTCTAGTTCACAGAAACCACCATCACTGTTATCACTAATACGCAGTTTGGTTGGATGTGAACACTGCAATGAGAGAGGAGAGTGTTTCATCATGGACTGATTGTGCCTAGAGACATAACAATCATTGTATCCTCTGTAGGTACAACTGACAGGTCAAGGTTGGCAGGACATGAAAGGGAAGCTTGGCATTTTAAGTTTGGAAGAGTCAAAAGAATTTGGAGGAGCACTTAGTTTCTTCAGGATTGGGCCTTCAGGGAAGGTGCGGTCATTAGATTTTCAAAAGGCAAACCTGCACAGATTAGTTTGGGTGGAAGAAACAGTGCAGAAAGCAAAGAGGTTATAATCAATAATATAGGTAGAGCTCTCCAGTATTGGATTTAGTCTGTGTTATATGTCTACATCTGGCTATACTGATGTCTATCTGTTCCTGAAAATATAAATCCCTACAAATTTCCCATTAAGTCTGTCAAAGGTGGCTGATTCTATCAGATTCTATTCATCTTCCTAAATTTTAAAAGCTCTTGTTCTTTATAGGAGCCCTTTATAGTGAAAAGAGGCCTTTATAGTGAAAAGAGGCCAAAATGTATTATGCTTAACTGCTATATCCCAGAAATGCAACAGAGTTATTGCAGGCAGCAGTTTTTGAAAACTGTTTTAGGCTTGTCATTTATTTTCTCTGAAATCTGATTTACCTTTAATGTCTCATACACCATGACTTGATTAACTTCCATTTTTAAAACAGAATTCATTATCTGAGGTGGAGAAATTCTTGGCAGGTCTTATACTAGACTTGTAGCCATTTGTTTTTTTGGTCTAAAGATGTCCTTGAAAATAGATATCTAATCTAGGTGCTCTTCTTTGAGTAATTTTAGCCTTGAATGTCTGCTTTGCTAGTGTTAAGCATTATTTCATTCATCATCTTTTAGATTTGAGAATTATTTCTTTTGCGTGTATTGAACAGTTTGTGGGTGCTTAACTTAATTCCTTATTTGTTAACAGAAATTAATTTGTTTCTTTTTTTTTGGCTGTTATATGCCAGGACACTTGCTCAGGCTATAACCCCATCGTACAGCATTTCACATGCTTCACCTTGGGCAAAATTCTGCCATAATTATATTGAATATGACTTCTCTCAATCAGGAGTTCCACTGTAATCCCTGGCAAATAACTTTCACTCGTTAAAAAGAAGGTGCAATGGTTTCTGATGTGTGATTGCAATAATTTCACCTCCTGCCATATTGCCAGTTCAGGGGGAGCCTGGAATCATGATCCCAGGCTCCCTTTGTACCAGCAATCTCTGCTCTTGTGGCTGGAGCCCTATTAGCTGATGGAGCCACAGGGGCTCATGGTGTGTCCCCACGGCTAGGAATGCTGATCACTGACACAGCTGTTCCCAGCAGGGCCTGTGTTCCCCTATCTGGGACCCCCAGTCAGCTGACAAGTATTCTTAGTGTGCTCCAGAGGCCAGGGGCACTGGCCAAAGGTCCCATTAATGGCATAATAGGAACCAGTGACAAAGTTATTAGACGTATTTTCTGTAATAACTTTTTTGCTTATTCCTGGTTTTATCCGGGAATTAATTGAATGAACGTGTGGCCAGGTCACTACTTAAGACATGACTAACCAGTTAATTACATCTTAAATGTAATGTGTGACAGGGGCCTGAGTGTTAATAGTAACAGTAATATGTCAGGCAGCTGGTTATAGGTTTGAGGGATTTCCTTTTATCTGTTTTTTTCTTTTTTTAATAATTGGTGATGGTCAGATACAGTGTAAATAATCGTCACTTTATAGTCCTGACAAATTCTGTTTCATGTGGTTTCTAAAAATCCCAAGCTAGAGTGAAACCTTGGCCCTAGTGAAGTCAATGGGAATTTTGCCATTGATTTCAGCAGAGCTAAGATTTCTCCCTCAGGTCAACCTCAGACTCATTTCAGAGCTGTAATAATTTGTTGTACAGTAAGTGCAAACACTGCAAATAGTATGTGTGTGTATTCCTCTTTCCCACAGCGAGAGAAAAATACTTGAATTGTTGAGCATAATTGTATAGATATTCTCAATCCATTACTTTGTGACACAGAGCAGTCTCCTGTTCGCATGTCCATCTTAACTGAAATAGGGGACTATTTTATTCACATAATGATTTTGATGTAAAATCTGTTTTGCTGCAGATGAGGTCCCTGAAGGATTTTAGTCTATCATAATATATAAGGGCTGCCTGACATTGCAACATTAGTTCTCCAATACTATTGTCTAGTGGGGCTAAAAGCACTGAGGTCCTTTACAGTTCTGCTATTGCTGTTCTCCATTTCAGTGGGAGTTGAATATAAAAGGGAAATTGATGGCACTAATGCCTGAATTTCAGTCATAATAAGAAAGAAGATGGAGGGGAGCTGACTAAGAGGATGTTGGTAGGTGTCACTGCATGGGCAAAGCCAAGGGGTGAATGCTTTAAGTCCAATAACAGCATGTTTCCAATATATGGAAAGGCATCAATACATGAAAGCAAACAGCAAAAAGGGTATTAAATCTGAATGTATCAGTACTTTGGTGCCTCTAGAAAAGGGAAACTTCTGGGGCATATCTTGAAGTTCTTTATTGTGAAGTCAACAGACTCAAGCACTTTGAGACCAATGGGTGTGAGGGTGTTCTGTCATTTCTTTCTCCCTTTACAGATGGTATAGCAGTGTTAGGGTGTTGAATGTGATGGTCCAGGAAATATGCAAAAAGCAAGTGGGTTTTTTGATAATATCTTTTACTGGCAGGCAAGGTAGATTTGTACCTTACAGACTAACTAAATCAGGGATACATAAGCTTTTGTAAGCAGCAGCATACTACAACAGATGCTATGAAAGGACTGCAGGAATAGAGACTCTAAATAGAAATCAGTGATTAAAATACAAAAGGTAGGGAAAGGAGAGGAAAAAGAAGAGACATTGCTAGGCAGAGTGGGTAGGAAAGAGAAAAGTAAAGCAGTGAACCCCTTGAGGGACATAGGGGCTATGAAAGCTAACCAGGTAATGAGATAAGAATATGTAGTCTTGGTTTAGACCAGTGCTACAAATTAGCCCTTCAACATCTTCAAGTGCTGCTCTTATTCCCTTCCCATGCCTGATTTGCTGCTCTGCTTTTTCTCCCTTCCCTATCTGCCTGTCACCTCCTGTCCTGCTGTGTGCTACACAGAGAAGCTGCCCGCAGTGCCATAACCGAAGTGAAGGGGCACCAACAGGCACTGCCCAGCCAGGGCGGGGTACAGGATGGAGCCGAAGAGGCTCATTTTGGAGGGTGCAGGGATGGGGGAAGGGCAGTTCCCACCACTGCATGCACTTCCGGACAAACATGGGCCAAGGGGGGGTTGCCCATCGGATCTGTGTGCGGGGAAAGAACAAGCTGCCACTGCTAGGCTTTGCCCCAGATGCCAAACTTCATTGCTATGGCACTGGCTGCCCATGACATTTGTAGCATGTATACCACAAATTGACCACCCCTAGCTTAGATCATCCTTAACAGAATCCAGTCTGTGGATGATTTCTTGTTCCACAATTTCCTGTTCAAGTTTGTTTTTAATTTTTTTTTCTCCCTGAGAACAGCAGTCCTTAGGTCAGCTATGGAGTGTACAGGGAAGCTAAAGTATTCTTCCATAGGTTTGTGTGTCTTTCTGGAACTGATGTCAAATCACTTTTTATTCACTCTTACACATAGGGATCACCCCATCTGTCCAATGTACACAGCAAAGGGCCACTGTAAGTAGGAGAAAAGTTGGAAGAGAGGTTGAGCACACAGCTTTTAATAAAATCATTTGGAAGCTGAGAGTTGTTGGTCATGGGCATCTTGTCATAACCAACTCATAGTCTGTGTAGATGAGAAATGAATTCAAAGTCCACCAAAGACTGACTTAACATGTGAGAGGGTGCACTCTGAAAAAACAGAACAGTACAAGGTGTGAGATGCAAGCAGCCCTGTACCCTTAATAGTGTCACTGAATGAAAATGTAGTTACATGCATAGATATCCTTTTTGCTCATGTAATCCAGGCAACTTTTAAAACAGGAACCTAAGAATTAGTTAGCATCCCTTCTTCGAACAGATCCATCTGGAATACTAAAATGATTACTGAAATAATAGAAGGTACCTAATCTGGAACCAACCAGCTTGCATATACATAGTTACATCTACTAAGGCTAGGGACAGATATTCAAAAAGCCGGAGCCTGAACTAATTCAATCTTTGCAAGTTAGTCTAACCTGGGTAGGCTAAATCACTTCATAACTGCAACAGACATCCCCTCTGGACTGAAAAAATTCAGGCACATGCCTGCAGTGGCTCAGACTAGAAGCTGGGGGGGCACTAGAGCAGCACTCCCTTCACTTCTACAAGGCTAAGCTGAGGGGGGTGTGGGCAGGCCCCAGCACCACGCTCTGATTATTTCCACACATACCCCACCCCCACTGAGCTACTCAACAGGGAATTTTTATCACCCCTAATTCAGTGTTTATCAACCCATTAACAAAACAAAGCCTCTCTCCATTAACTAATGAAGCTCTTCTTAAACAGCTTTTCCAAGGAAGGACATTAAGCTACCTGTTGATTAGTCCAAAAAGCCTATGTGCCTTTGTCGTCTCCCATAGCACAGCTGTAGCCAGCATGTGGTCTCCTAGCTAATGCTGAGGTGTCTGCAGAAGGCAGAGGGGCAGGGGGAATAATCCCTGCTTATCAGGGAGAAGCCAGGTCAATGCTCTGTGCCTGCAAGTCTCTGCCAGAGCTGCAGCCAGGGAGGAGAGGGGAGGGGCCAGCCCTGCTGTGGAGCAGAAATCCCCACCCAGCCCAGAGAGCATGCCGGGATGCTGGGGGAGCATGATTTAACTTAAACCAGCAAGGAGTCTGGGACAGACATTGCATAAACCGGTTTGAGCCAAATCAATTGAGTCTGATAGTACATTCAGCCAGGTTTATCTCAAACCGGTTTCAGCCATTTTGAAACTGGTTTATGTGCACTGAACATCTGTTCTGTTACAGGTTTAAACCAGTTTCTGATCACTTAAACCAGTTTGTGTGTAATGTCTGTCCCTAGCCTAAGAGTTACTTTCACTGAAGACCAGTTACAACAATCAACTGGTTGTCCCCAAAAGGTTCTGCATCAAAGTATTTAAAAAGGTACTTTGCCACTATACTAAGCTCTCCCATGTCCCCAGTTATGGCTGTATCTAGGATTCATTAAACTGGTTTGCTCATTTGAAGCCATCTATTCCCCATACTTCAAAGGAATAGGAAGAGATGGAAAGAGACAGAAAGAAACAAAAGAACAGTCCAGAAGAAATCCCCTCCCTAAGTGTGTTTAAACCAAAATACAAAATTGCTGAATTCAAATACTTCATTTAAATTCTAATATAGAATTAGTAAGCAGCAGTGAACACCAGAATCCCAAGTGTGAAGAAGCAACAGTGTGGCCTCATCAAGAATATCAAATGTTAAGGTTGCAAGACATCCGCTCATATTCTAATACTTAGCCAGTGTTAACCACTGAAACAATATTATATATGTAAATGTTGTATCAAGCATCTGTTTAATTGGACTTCTAGGGATGGCTGAATATATAGGATTTGGGTGGAGCAGAAAGGAGTTTGCTGCTATGTTTGTTGGCTGGACTGTTAATTATGCTATTGTATTGGGTTGATAAGTGAAATTCAAATTGATTATAACTTTATTTGTATATATAACGATCTAGGCATTTTTAGAATTGCAAAAATAAATCATTCTCAACTTTCTGGATACAGCATATGTGACAGAAATAGAATCACTGTAACAGTTACTCAGTCTTCCTTATCCAAATGTGTGCATACATCCTTGCACACACACACTAGTCTTTGCAAGCCATTGGCCTCTTGTTTAAAATCAAAATTATCTAATTATCTTTGTTTTTATTATTTAGTTTTTCTAGTGCAGCTTTATTAGGAAGCAATATTAAATATATGTATCCATTCTGTATTATTCTTTTTCTGTTGTAACTTTGTCATGTGGATAAAATCAAAAAGAAAAAGGTAAAGAGCTAGATTTTCCAAATTAGTTGATGCGACTGAATATGAAAAGTTACATAAATAATAATGAATGCATGCAATCAAATATTTGTCCATGCACAAGACCAGGTGGTCTCCTAAATCACCACTTGCATGCATATTTATATCATGGGCCTGATCGCCCATGACTAATATGACTGCCTACATGCTAGTAAATAGAGCTTCGGTGCAAAGCTTCGGTCCCTGATTCGATTCAGTGGAGATTTGGCCCAATTTAATGGCCGAATCTCTGAATCCCAATCAAATCAGAGGACCCTTTAATCTTTCCAAATCAAATCAGAACCCTCCACATTGATTCAGAGACATTCAGAAAGATTCAGAGATTCAGGCATAGAGACAACTTTAAATGTTTTTTCTACATACCTCTAGGTAGCAGGGGCTCGTCAGTACTGTGATGGTGGGGCACATGGAGTGTCCCACAGAAACACGGTGGGGGGCTCCCCAGCGCACTTGGCAGCAGGCCCAGAAATGGTTCAGAAGCACTTCTGGACCACTTCTGGGTCTGTCAGGGAGCGCGCAGGGGGCTCCCCCGTGCCCCCTGGCTCAGTGACTGGTGCCTTCTGGGTCTGGGGTGGGGGGACACCCAGGGTCCCCCTGCGCTGATCGCCAAGCTGGAGAGGCATGGGGGGGCCCCCCAGTGCACTCTCCAGCAGACGCGGAAGTGGAACAGAAGTACTTCTGGTCCACTTCTAGATTCACTGCTGAGCACATGGAGGGACCCCCCCACCCCCTGCACTCCTGTGGGACGCTCCATGTGCCCTAGCATCACAGTGATCATGAGCTGTGCCTGCTACCTCAAGGTCTGTAGAAAAAACTTTTAAAGCTGTGTCTATGTCCAAATCGATGATTCTCTCAATCAGCTTCGGATCTTCAGATTCGGCCGAATCAAATCAGGGACAGTGATCTAAATCAACTAATCAAATCACTGTCCCTGATTGGGCCAAATCCAAATTGAATAGGGCCCACTTCACACACCCTTACTAGTAAATACTTAACTTTAAGCAAACTTTGCTGGATCGGGGCCCCTGGGCACAAAAATGTATGTTTAAATACTAATTTCATAAATCAAGAGCTTGGGAATATACACAAGATTCCACACACTGGACCTGGATCAATTTCCAAAATAGAGAAAAAGGGCAAGGTGTTTTTAGAATCTGAATGATATCTTTTTGAATGTGAGAATATGTTAACTTCTTTTACTATTACAAATTTCACCTTCTCTATTCTTCCCGCTGATCCCCACTCTGGTTATTTAAGTGACAGCTCTAAAAGAGCACTAAAAAACAGATATATATACACACATATGTATTTTGTCCCTCCCATCTCTGCAGGAAATTATTGGAATGCTGCATCTTTCATTACTCCATCATCGTATCTTCATTTCTCCACATTCCAAGGGGAAACCAGTGCAGACATCTCCTTCTACTTCAAAACTTCAGCCCCTGATGGAGTGTTTCTTGAAAATCTGGGGAACACAGACTTCATCAAACTTGAGCTAAAATGTAAGTATCTTCTCTCTGCCATCTTTTTTGAGAAACAAAAGTGCATTTGTGTAAGGTGATGAGGTTTAAGAATTTTCCTTCATTCAACAAAGTGTACAAGTCTGGTAAATGTAGTGGAAAGATGAAGGAGAAATTTCAAGCCTACTTATTCAATTTATTTAAGAATTCTATTACTAAGAGAAATAATAAAGATCCTATTTATCAAGGGGAAGACATTAAAGAGGAACGTTTACTAACTTAAATGATTATAAACATTGCCTAAAATGGAAGGTTTTTTTAAATTACATGACAATGTATTCCTTTAATGTTAAGTATATTTTGGTGTGGAGTAGTAGATGTGTGTCATATTCTACATCTACTTTTTAGAAGAAAAGATAGCTATATTATTCTAATTAAGACTAGCAGGATGGGGGAAAGATTTCAAAATGTGAGAAATGTCATCTGTAAACATTTTAACATTAACCAGTCCTTTATGCCTAACTAGTGATAAAAACTAATCTGAAAAACTGCAATTAGAGATGCAAGATAAATGTTAAACATGCAGAATATATAATATTTTAAATCAAATAAAGAATTAAGTGAAAATAGTATGCATAGTTGAATGACTCCAAAACAAATGAAGACTCCAGCGCTCAGATCCTCAAATGTATTGTAGCTCTGCTTGGTAGATCTGAGGTAGTAAAGCTAGGGGTGAATGTGGTGTTATGTCATCTATGTTTTTCTTCAATCTGATGTACCGCTCACATTAAAATGAAACATCTGTAGGGATGATTTAAAACATGCAGCTGTTGTAACAGCTCCCTAATGAACCATTATAACATCAGAGATCACATGAATGCAGCAAGTGCAGCTACATATTCCTACAATGTTGAAGTAGGTGCCGGGTCAGTCTCACTGCAAGAAAAATGCAGGAAGGCCAAGGTTCTAACTAAATAGGTATTCATGAAGTTGAGTGCCTAAGGCTTTAAAGAGGAGGGTAAAAGGACTCTGTTTGCTCCCAATGCACATTATCCTATTTGAGTGAACAAGTTGGGGTGCAACAGAATTTAACTAAAATGCCATGCCCCAAAAATAGGCCTTTCAATTCTGCACGCATGCATTTCAGAAGTTGTATTGAGGCCACGGTTATCTAGATCAAGTATCCAAAATTAAAAAAGTGATTGAGTGACAGACCTTTTTTTTTTTTCTTCTTTGATGTGGGGTGGGAGGAGGGGCAGGCACTCGCTAAAAGAATTTGAATTTGCATTTATTGATTCCACTTTTCCATACCCACAACTGATGAAAATCAACAGAGCTCCTCTGGACTCAGTGGAACTCCACTCATTTGCAAGAGCAAAATTTCTGTCCCTTTAATAATAAACTTGAAGATATTCTTAAAGATATATTTTATACACCATTATATTTAATATTCAGTAAAGTTAGGCATTCAGAGACCTGCTTGTTCTTATACCCTGAGCTTTATCTGAAACAAATGTCAGTTGTAGTTTATTACTTACTATATTCCAGGTTATCTCCTGCTTTTTCTTTCTGTATTATAACTGCTAGTCTCTGAACTCTAGCAAAAGAAAATAGAGTTTTTGTACAAAACACCCAATTGGTCTTTTTCATGAAGTATTAAAGAAAAACGCTCCACTAAGGACAAAGAATGGATGAACCCTTTTAATCATCCTGTTAAGCTTTTACATTTTTTAACACATTGAGATTGAAGGATAAAAAGAGCTGGACTGTAGATTGACCAAATTGTATATATTCACAAACTAATCTTTAAAATTCATTGCTTCTGTGAGGCCCTCAAGCATTGACTCTAAAGTACTGCCTCAAGTACCAGAAGCATGACTCATGAGTTGTGCATGCTGGGCAAAATTCCCCTGTGCCCTGAGGGACCAGGGGGAGGATGGTGGTTTTGCCTCCCCCAGCTGTCTTTGCACCTGGCTGCTCTAGCTGGGCAGTGCAAGTCCCTTTCTGGGATGGCTTGCACTGTGATGGTCCTGTCTTGAACAGAGGATTGGACTAGATAATCTCCTAAAGTCCCTTCCAGTCTTATTTTTTTTATGATTAATGTGTATATCTCGGCCTTTCAGCTCAGAACAAGTGTACCTGTATTCTCAATCTTGTGGTGGATTAGGGTTTTAGGCACCAATTCAGGAAAGTATGTGCTTAAATCTGTTCTTAGTCAACATATACTTATGCACACATTTAGCTAATAGCAGCTGCTTGAATCCTACTGATTTAACAGGCATCTTTGCATGTATTTAAAGATGAACAAGTGCTTACATGTTCTGATATTCCTGAGTCAGACCCTTGCACTGTTAATTCTTCAGGGCGTAGGCCAAAACTTCATCTGCATACACAACTTGCAAAGCAGGAGTGGCCAACCTGCAGCATGTATGCCACAGGTGGCACGAGCAGCCTGTGTGTGTGGTGTGCAGCAGACTGGGGAGGGCAGGCAACACAGTGGCATATTGGGCAGGAAGCGTAAAATAGAGCACCAGATTAGGCAGGGAGCATTGGGCAGTAAGGAGAAAGAAGAGCAGCAGATCAGGCAGGGAACAGAAAATAGAGCAGCTGATTGGGCCAGGGAGGGGACTTGGAGTGGCACTTGGGGAGAATGTAAGGCTAATTTGTGACACGCCTGCCAAAGGGGGTTGGGCCCCACTGTTGTAAAGTATACATGATCATTTTATTGTCTAAAACAAAAACAAGGCTCTTGATTTTCACAATATACTGAATGGAGTTGATGATAAAAACTTGAGTTCTTTCAGCTAATCTCATATTTAGCAGAAATTTGAATATGAAAATATATAGGCCAAAAACTGAACTAATATAATTAAAATCAGAATTGTTTTTATTTGCAAGTTACAGTTCCCATTATTCGTATGGACTGAAATACGTTCATTGGACAGCCTCCATCTCCCATGGTACACCATGGTCTCTTCTCTTAAAGGGAGGTAATCACCTAATGGGCGTCACTGAAACCTGAGCTATGCATCGTTGAATCCAAAATATTTCAGTTTTCAGGAGTTCTGTTTTGTCAGCGAAAATCTACCAAATTCTGAAGTAGGAATGTCATTCCCTAATAAATTCTACTTAATGGCAGTCAACAGGTCTTTAATCCAAACACCAACAGCCATCTTATTTTCAATCCCATGTTTACAGTAATGAGGGGTGCTTCATACAGAGTACCAATTACTGCCTCTTCATAGATACAAATTTAACCATCTGAAGATAATGTTTTTGTGCACATCACACTTTTTTTAATTCTCAAATTCACACAAGAAATAAAGACTAGAAGGAATGATGAAATGAGTATTGTGGTACTTGCAGAAAGTTCAAATTTAACATAGCTGTCCTTAACATAGTTATGTACATTACCATATGTAATCTGGAGAAAAGAGTTCTGACAGTCTGTGCATTTTTGCATACAGATAAGTTGTTTGTGTAAACTGAACATGGCAGTTTGCAAATTGATATCCTCTAAAGCAGTTAGTATTTTATTTGGCTTGCTCCACTCAGTGAATGTATTTCCAGAAACAGCTCACCTGTTTTGTCTCATTAAGATCCTTGGATTCAAATTTTGGAAAGCAGTTTACTAATCCCTGCCTGATTTTTGATACAGAAGTTGTCACACGCTGTGCTCATTAGATTAACCTTCTCAGAGCCCCACCAAGGTCCTAATATTCACATGGAGAGTAAAGCATATTCTAACTCTCTTGAACATGAAAAATCAAAAGGAACACTACAGAACAAGCACCTCTTGTACTTTTCCCTTCAGCAGAGCCCTAATTTGTTGTCTTAAGGGGAAAAATGCATTTCTGATTTGAAAAACTACTTTCCCATATGGCTGACAAGGAGAGCTTTCATGAAGAACACAGTGATAAAATGCTGCTATGAGTGAGGCTGAGGCTTTTGGCTGGCCCATCTATCATGCAGTCCCCTTTGCAGTTTCACTTGTCACTATGCATGGAACACTTGGCAGAGATGTAGAATTATCTCCGCTCCTGATTTTTTTTAACATACATCAGTAAATTTACAGTCTAATTATTTTTACAGCCTACTGGTCAGCTGGCACCAGCTAAGATTTCTCAGAAGGTGCTTAGATAAAGTGAAACTTATCTATGAGTGTTTGCAGAAACTGGGTCCCTCTTTTCCTCTTACTGTTAATATTTTTATTTAGATGCTTTTCATGTGCATGGTTTTTCATGATCCATTTAATGTGTACATGGGCCAAGGTTGTTTTTGTTTTTTTTAAAGACTCTAGAATAGATGCACACTATCTTTTTAGATGCAGCTCTGAGTAGGACAGAGCAAGGCTATGGACAAATATTTATCTGTAGTGCTACAAAGTGTGGTTGGGGGGGAAGATTTGTTTGATAACTTCCACTAGCTCCAGTAGGTGAGAAGGCTGTTCCCACCGCTGCTGCCACCATGAGGAAACCAACTGTTGCCTCAGCTCCCATGATGGCAGCACCAACAGTGGCACAGGTCCTCCTGCTTCTCTAGTGGCAATAATTTTCGCTGCTGCTGCTATGGAAGTAGCAGGACCAATCTCAATCCCAGTCTCTGCTGCCACTTCCGGAAGCAGCTGCAGTGATCAGCCACCTCGTGATCGGCTGCACAGGGGGACACCCCCCGCCCTTGGTGAGATTTGCCATGGGGGAACCTCCCCCCCCAGCAACAAGATTGGATGTGGGGGGACCTCCCCCCCAGGTCTCTGACTGGTCACTGGGGGGGCACATGCCCCCCCTGACTAAGGTGGCACCAGTTTCCCATGACCCAGGCTCTATAACTCCTCACCACATCTATGTGACCTGTCAGGGAGCCCCAGTCATTCTCTTTCCTTCCCCCCTTAGAGGAGAAAGGAAGGTCAGAGCACTGTGGTGTGGCGCGGAGGCCTAGAGACCCCTTTTCATCCTACCATCTCCAAGTATTTTACAAATATTAATGAACTGAGCCTAAAGTTACTTCTATGTCAGGTTCGTTTGTAACGTTAGTTTTACACAAGAATAATAAGTTAAAGTTAAACACATTTGGTCTCTGAAAAGATGTAGAAGGAAGGAAGAACAACACAGATTTTCCTCATTCACTTCCCAGTGTAGTCCCAGGGACATACTCAGTCCCACCACTCCATGCAACACAGCTCACTCCAGGGACCTGTGGCTAAGCTCCATTCACAGCAGTTGGTAGAGTGGGCTGGCTGACTGCAAAAAGGAGCATATGGTGCACCTACTTAATTAGATTGTCTGTGGGCACATGGATGAGTTTGTTCATTGGTCTGTGTCCTTTTGAGGGGATTATGATTCCCAAAGCTCCACTTGGAGACGGCACCCCAACTGTCCCTAATACTGAGCTATGTCTGCAATGCTCAGTTCAGCCCCAAGTAACTTGTCCAAAGTCAGACAGTAGCGAGTGACTAAGCAGGGAGTTGATGCCAGGGATGCACATATGCTTCTTTTTAAATACCGTTCTTTCCCACAGCTTAAATACCGAACACGTCCCTGATTACCATATTTTCTTGCTAATAATTAATAACTTCATAGTTTCTTCATCTAGAGCTGTCCTAAGATAGAACTCCACCATATCAATGAGTTTTGCATTTTACTATTTCAAGTCCCTTGTGCTTATGCACATAGGGTTTGTATTTTCCATCCTTTTATGTTTGCAACTAGATGGGTATACCTCTGTGACCTTCATTGTATTTTTTTAATTGAATTGCTATTTTGTTTTCCTACCAGAAAACCACTACATTGAAAACTCAACCCCCTAGGAAAACATGCTGCATTAGCCACATGTCAAACGATGCGTGGGACACTGAGGGAGCTCTTCTTCCCTGGGACCAATAGAAAAGCATTAAAAGTAGATACAAAAACATTGGTGCTCTTCAGGGAAATTTCTGACTCAAATGATTTCATAGCATCATTAACTAATTCTTCTCTTAGCCCAGTACAAAGAGAACTAGAAATGCCTGAAGAAGTGTATGCACTATCCTTAAAAATAAAACTGCTTCCTAGATAGAATGTGATGCAGAAAAGACCAAATTTCAAATGAGAAAATTTAGCTCCTCTCTAAAAGCATCAGCAGACACATCTACACATGCATTAATGCACTTTAGTTAATGAGCATTAAATCTAGTAACTCCAGGCACTTTTACATGTGCTCTGGGGGTGGGGTAAGGGCAGTGTTTTAATTAAAGTGGCTCTGAGAACCTCTCTAATTAATGTGCCACCGCATCTCCTGTGCTTAAAAGTGGTGGCAACAAGCTTTAGTTCAAGTGACCCCACTGCCATTTTTAAGTGCACGGACACTGATACATGAGATACAGTGTATACATACTGGAGCACAATAATTAATTACTTAATTAATCGATTAATAGAGTCTGCTCCAATGCACTAGAATTCCAGTCCAGTAGGGGAGTGAACTTCAAGTATGTACATGACTGCCTCTGCATGGAGCATTTTTACTAGGGCTGTGGGAAATTTCACTGGCTGTTTAATTTCGACGCTGTTTCAATTCATTTTGAGCTCAAAACAGTGAAATCAAAACAAAACAAAAGGGTTCAAAACAGCCTCAAAATGAAATGAGGGCAGTCAAAACATTTCAAAATGTTTTGAGTTTCAAAGCTGGGCTTGCTTGCAGCTAAAGAGAAACTAAGGAGAGGGAGAGGGAAGAGGGGGGGAAGGACTGCTCTGATACTGACATGTGTAGCTGGCCAGTGACTGTGATCCTTCCCTGAGATCCCTTCCAATCCCAGTGCTCTGGGGGAGGGATGGAAAAACAGCATAAAAAAAGCATTATTTGAAATGAGCTTCCTCTGTGCCTTCACACTTCACAAGTGACACAAGTTTTGCTCTGAACAGTTTGAGGTGTAGTTTCCCAGAAACCCCTGCACCTATCTCCTTGAAAGCTGGCAGGCTTCACGACCTCAGCAGGGGCTACCATGCCTTCCATGAGCTACCATGAGGGGCTCATCCTGGATTCAAGTAAATACAGGAATATAGGCATACCTCTGAGAGGTAAGGCACACTGAGAAGATACTACGCTCACTGTGGCACTCTCCAGTGCAATTTTAAGGCACTGTAGAGATGCATTTGCCACTCTGGCTATTGTGGCAAGATATAGGCTGTTCTATGTAGCTCTACCAGTATGTCAGTGTGGCATTCACTGTTTCTCTGGACATAGAAACACCGTGGTCACACATTGTTTTCTGCCTTGAGATCCAGATTGATTCTTCCTTTGACTTAGTATGCCAGTTTTAGAGCCACTTTATGCCATCAGTACAGCACAAAGCAGGTGTATCTTAGGATGTACAAGTGATGCTACTTGCTAAAACATTAATAGAGTTCTTTTTAACTTCAAATCATATTGCACTGCAACAATCTAACACATGACAAACAGGTTTTAGAAATACCATAACTTTCTCACTACAGGCTTTTTTCCTTTGTCACTTCAATCTAATCCAAGAGTTTAATAAGCTTTCTAATGTGAGCCAATATTAGTCACAAAAAATCCCACTCCCTGTACCAAATAGGAACATAAGACATAGGACTGGATGTGGTCTTTTGGCTCAAGTCCAGTATTCTTCTATCACCGTATCATTCAATAGCACTCATAAACTTATCAAGCCCTAGCTTAAAACGAGTTAGGAATTTTTCTCCCCACTATTCTTGTTGGAAAGACATACCTGAAGCTCACTCCCCTACTGTGTTGGGAACCTTCTACTAATTTCCACCTTACCGTTATTCATTTGCCAGCTTAAAGCTACTCATTTGTTCTTGTGCTGACATTGTCTGTCCTTTAACTGAAATAGCTCTTCGTCCTCTCTGGTGTTTACCTTTTCCCAAGGTATTTCCAGAGAGAAATCATATTCTCTTTCTAGCCTTCTTTTGCTTGGCTAAATAAACCAAGCTATTATAGTATCTATTTGTAAGATAGACTCTGCAATCCCAGATCAGCCTACTAGCCCTTCTCTGTTTCCTCTAGTTTGAAATCATCTTTTTTTTTTTAACATGGGTGACCAGGACGTTACACAACATTCCAGACTGCTATTATTCCAGTCCTCAAGATCATTTAATTCTTTCTGTATGATATTCTGATCCTTCTGTGGTTGGCAGTTCCACCCAACTTGGTGTCTTCTGCTATTTTCATTAGCATATTCCTGTTTTTTATCCAAAGTAATTAAAATATTAGCCTTGAATCTTGGCTAGTAAACTCCCACATACCAGGTCACCTTTCAGTACAAATCTGTTCCTTACCAACTTCATAACTGTAACAATTACCATTTCCCATGCGGCATTACCGTAAATGCTTTACTGAGTTTCAGATAAATTAGCTTTTTTCCTTGTCTAGAAAAGCAGAGGTATTAACCAAAGAAAGATACTGGTTTAGTCTGGCATGATCATCCTTTGCAAAATGTATTTCACACTTGCTGTTTTTTGTGATTTAAGTATTTTTCCATTAATAAAAGTAAAATGAAGGCAATATTTATATATGTATAAACCTTCTCTTTCTCTTAGGAATTAGTGTGCCATTGGCAACACTTTCAATTGCAAGTAACAAGGTTCCCTGCTGCTAGTGTTTTGTTTTGCTTTGCTTCACAAAGCCCATGAGGAGATGTGTCCCCAACTACGTCTGTTTGTCTGTTGTTTTGACAAGTACAACTGAGCCCAGGGAAAATTTAGAAAAGGGAAGTGCATACTGTCTACTTGTAATTTTTTGACCCCAAAGTTCTTGTATACCTAAAGATTTGCTTTTGGGCATATGCGGAAAGGCCTTAGTCCTGACTCTACTGTGCAGCAAGGTTGATGGATATTTGTGTTGACCCCTAGAAGAAAGCTAGGGCCTTAGGGTGGCTTTTGACAGCTCACCAAAGAACGTGCTTCAAACAAGTGTATGCAAAAGCAAACTTTAAAAAACATTTCCAAATGTGAATATTGCTGGCAAACAAAGGATAAGCCAATACAGATAATACAAAACAAGAATATTATCTAGATCTTTC